>NW_019417113.1:0-198688 GCF_000390285.2 Anoplophora glabripennis
ATTTGATACAGTCTGCCAACTAGCAGTTATTAATATTAGTTGTAGGGAAGGGGTATAAAAATAACTAAATATTAACTTTATAATTATATATGATGAATTATGATAGAAAATTACATTTTCAATTCCCTTATTTGAAGCCTTTTTAATTCCTCACTGCGGGGGTCTTGGCGGTAATTGACAGATCGTTATTGTTAGCTAATAAATGTTGCTCCATTACATATTTTTAATATAACAAAGACAAAGAACATATAGAAATGTTATTGTTTCGGTTTCAGAGTTTGTATGTGTATATACTGTCACTACACATATAATTATGTTTACCATACACGCGATGTACAGAGCCATATAGATTTATTTACGTCCGATATAATTTTGTTCCCAATTTTTGAACCGATTATGGAGAGATAATCAACTTAACCTATTGTAATTGTTCCCAATGTATTTTCACTTGACTACAGTTATGTTTGGGCGATGCCTGTTTTTTCATTATTTTTTAGGTGTTGTTAGTTTCATATATTTTCGTTTCTTATTTGTACCTTGCAGTTTTCTGTTGTGGTTCTAAAGTATGCTAATATTGAAAATGATGTGTTAAAATTAAACATGTAATATAAAATATACCTCTGGGGCTTTGTCAATTACAGGTAAATATTTTTTAATTATTAAAGCCTACAAACACTTCTTAAATGTAATCAAATCTTAGAGTACAGTCTTTATAAACCTTAAACCTTTTTAAGATAGAAATATGTCTTGCCCTTGTATATTATAAGCGAAAAACGTTGCAAATTTATTTAAAATTTTCTGTCTCAGGAACACTAAATCTGTAATGATTGAAATGGCCGACTAATAAAAAACAATTATCTCAAAGTTACAGGGTACACAGGCTTTGATAAATAAATACTTGTAATACCCTCCTCGGCCTCCTCTACATTTTGTGTATCACTTATTTGTCGAGCACATTAACAGTCCATTTAACGATTTTCCTTGTTTGTCGATCTGTATATATTATACCTTTCTCTAGTCAAACAATTATCGATTTTATGCAGTTTTTATTTAAGAAATTTTACATTTTCATGAAGATGAGATAGATAGTTACAATACTTACCTGAAATCTTGGTAAACAGGATTATGGCCATTCTCTGATAAACAATTATCTAAAAATAATTGTCAACGTGTATGTAGTCCGACATAACATAGGTAGGTATGCAATTATTAAAAAATACCTATTTTCAATTCTTAAAATATTATTCTTCTACCCCCTGTATCTTTATATTAATTATAAATAATCAAGCGCCGGATATATGTTAATTATGATCGAGCGAAATGAATTAATTGTCTAATGTTTATTTTACCTTACCCCAGTCTCAAGTTCCATAACTCGCTTGTACCTACCTGCCGATCGGGGCCGAGCGACCCGCGATCGCACACTACCGAAGGCCACAAGCGGGCGTCCCGACGCCCGGCGTCTCGGGCGTCCGTCTGGCTCACCTGTCGCCATACCTACTCATATTATTTTAAAAGTTCTCTGCACTCGAAGTTTCCTGCATAAAATTCGGACCACCCTGTATATTTGTAAAATATTTTTCGCATGTTTTTGTCCAATTAAAGTGAATCTAATTTACAAACACTGAATTTAATGATATGCGGTTGGTAGCACTTTAAAGGAAACAAGGACCAATAATGTATAAAATTAACAATAAAGTTTAAAAAAGTAAAGTTCGGNGCGCATTTCCATCTTAGTGGGTATGTGAACAAGCAAAACTGTCGAATTTGGGACAGAAACAATCCTTCATTCAAAAACGACCACTCTATACCCAAAGAGTGACAGTGTGGTGTAGATTTTACGCTGATGGGTTGATTGGTCCGTTATTTTTTGGAAAGGAGGCTGGAAACACAGTAACTGTCAATGGAAAACGATAGAGATGCTATTTAACGTTTTGTGGCCTCATTTGGATGGCATGGATTTGGTTGAAATGTGGTTCCAGCAAGATGGTGCCAAGTGCGATACGGCACGTGAAACTATTCACTTGTTGCGGCATAAATTTAATCGACGACTCATCTCACAGATCTGCGATCTGACGCCATGTGACTTTTTCCTTTAGAGATTCGTGTAAAGTCCAAAGTTTATTCTGCTCAAATGAATATCACTCCTGAATTAAAGGCAGAAATTCGGAGAGTTATCAACAAAATCCAGCAGCAGGTAAATGCGAGAGCGTGATACAGAATTTTCTTTAAAAAAGTATACCGATGAGTCATCTTTACGATATCTTCTTTCAAATTTAATGGCTATGTCTACTCTTTAAAAACTTGTAAGAACTTTGCCAATTAATAAAATCTATTTCTATCACGCGAGCTCGCTATGGGACCTATAGTGTAGGGGATTAGGTGCACTGGAAAGTGCTAGATAGTACAACAGCGTGATGTTATTTTCATAGCGCAACGCTGGAGCGTTGCGCTATGAAAATAACATCACGCTGTTGTACTATCTAGCACTTTCCAGTGCACCTAACCCCCTACACTATAGGTCCCATAACGACTCGCACTTGTGATAGAAAATAGTATGTGCAACTCGTTCGGAAAAGTTGCCATAGCGCCACTTGGACGCTTTCCGCACTCGCTTCGCTCGTGCGTCAACTGCGTCCGCGTGGCGCTATTGGCAACTTTTCCCCACTCGTTACACAATGTACTATTTCCTAACATAAAATCTTGCGTTTCTTTGGAGACACACTTTAGTTGCCTTTAAGAACGATCCTCTCTGGATTATTAAAAACATTAAAGATTATACAGGGTGGGCCATTAGTGTGAGAAAGTAAAATAACTCCCTTGTTATTCGTAATACAGAAAAAAAGTTTAAATAAAAGTTGTACAGAATCAAAAAACCTAATGGACAAAAATAATTTGAAACACACAGGGCGATGAGTAAAAACGGGACACGCCAAATATAACATTTTTTAAACGGAACACAATGTATATTTTTAAACATATGGATTTCCGAGAAAATGATATATATGGCTGTATAAACAGATTATCATTTTAGTGCGGGGTTGCCAAGTTATGTAGAAAATTCTTCGAATTTCGGAAAAAACATGAACGAAGAAGTTGTATGTATTAACTTTCAGCTACTAACACTTGGGACAAAATAATTAGACAGAGTTATAGACAAATATTAGACAAAGGCTCCTATATTAGCTAATATCGATATTTTATATAGGGCATTTTTTATAAAACGATCATTTTTAGAAAGTTTAAACTTGATTTTCTAAAATTTTTCAAATGGAACACCCTGTATTTTATTGTTCTATTTTAATCTCATATCGGTCCATTTCAACTTTTATTAAGCATGTTCTATATCTAAAATTGTTAGTTTTTAAAATATAGCAACATTTGCCTGCCCTGTATAAAATATCGATATTAGCTAATATAGGAGTTTTTGCCTAACATTTGCCTATAACTCTGACAAATATTTTTGCTCCAAGTGTTAGTAGTTGAAAGTTAATACAACTTCTTCGAGGTCATGTTTTTTCCAAAATTCGAAGAATTTTCTACATAACTTGGCAACCCCGCACTAAAATGTTAAACTGTTTATATTGCCATATAAAGAATTTTCTCAGAAATCCATATGTTTAAAAATATACAGGGTGTTCCACTTAAAAAATGTAATATTTGGCGTGTCCCGTTTTTACTCATCGCCCTGTGTGTTTCAAATTAATTTTGTCCTCTAGGTTTTTTGGTTCTGTAGAACTTTTATATAAACTTTTTTTCTGTATTACGAATAACAAGGGAGTTATTTTATTTTCTCACACTAATGGCCCACCCTGTATGTGCAAATCACCGACTTTTTACTTGAAGTAAAAAAATCTTTGCGTTGATGTTTTCAGTATTTGTGGGAAAAATTTTGGCTTAAGATACAGTAATAATAAATTTAGTTTGAAATCAGATAAAAGGTGATTCAATAGGAATTCAATGTGTACTTCAGAAAGTGTCACTTTTATTTGAAATCGGCTAAATTAATTTTAAGTGTTACAATTATTAATCAGTAAAGAAACAGTAGCTGTCCCAAGTTGGAACCTGTGGAACACCTGAATAAGCTTTATTATAATAAACATCTGCTGCTCCATACAGACATAATTTCTATATCAGTAGTTCACGGTCCCCTTAATCGAATGCCTCTTTAAAATCGGTGTAAATCGCATCTATTTTGCTTCATTTGAACCAAATTGAAAATAAATATTGTTCAATATAACATACGTATTTATTGTCGTTTTAACGGAGAACTTTCGCTGTACAAAGAGCATGACCTAACCGCAGTTTAAGGAAAAATACATCTACCCCCATAGAAAATATAGTACTAACGTAGAATTAAATGTCTCTAATATTGCCACTAAACCGCGAAACAGCGCCACGTAACGTTTTGGAAGCTTACTACTACTTAGCTCCTAATGAGTAGGCAAGACTTTATACTTTGTGAACTGATTACAGCGGCATCTATCGTATGGAAACGACTTCTCACTTCCCTCTATATGATATTATTTTAAACATTTTAAAAGTAAACCCTTATACAAATAGGAATAGTCAAGTGTCAATACTTTTGAGAACAGATTATTTAGTTAGACAGAAAATGTAACGAAAAACTAATATTCAGTACTTTTCTAATTTACTTCTGCTTTGATAACGAAACTAGAGGTTTCAGAAAAGTCATAGTGTTATCGTGATGTGTATTTGTTTTTCCAGTGCGTAACCAGACTTATACATGTAGATGTATGTCTCTGGCATCTCACTATTAGGCAAAAGTTTTCAGTATTGACACTTGACTGTCCCTATCGGTACAAGGGTTTATTTTTCCAGTTTTTTTTTCTTCAAACTATGGCAAAATATCCAAATTATAACATTTATAATGCCACAAATAAATACAGACAATTTCTTATTTATTATTTTATTATATTATAGTATTTTTCAAATTTTGACATTTGCCAAGATATACTTAGTAAATGGTTTCGATAAGGAAATAAAACATTTTTTAATAATTTTAAGTTTATTTTGTATCTACAAGAAATCCTAATTGATTTATACAGAATGTTGTTATGCATGTACTATTAAAACAATTTCTTGTTATGTATTTAATTGTAGGTAAAAACGACAACGATTTAATTCATTTGCTTCATAAACTTGATAAGTTGGTAAGTAAGCTGTAAAAATATAAAAATTATGCATGAACTGTTATAATAATCTCACGGAGATAGGTATACACCTAACCGAATATTTGTACAATATTGGGTTAAATTCAATAGTTCATATAGTTTGGAACTTTCAAACCTTAATATTAACAGTATATTTTCTATGTCTCAAACTGAATAAAGAAACCAATTCACCACCATTAAAAATTTTGTAAGCATCTAAGTATCAAAGGTTTTATAAAATATTAGTTGGAGTTTATCATCATACACATAATTATTTTTATCTATATTTAACTTAAATAATATGTAATTACATGCACATTTTATGTGAACTGTTTCTAATCGATTAATACAAGTAACATGAGTATGAGTGTTCCACATAATGTTGGTAAAGATATAGGTTTGGTTTTTAATAAAACTATATAACTTAAAACTTACACATCGTATTCCCAGTATAATATAATAACAAATAGAAAACTCTTAAGCACTAAATAATTATAAACACAATTCTTGCAATACTATAGTTTACAATTTTCAGAGGATAACCTAAGAAACCCAAGATAACGAAAGCCAAACTTCAAAGTTCAAATACGTGCAAAGTTCAAACTGCATTACCAACCAACCCAAAATGACAGGGTTAGCATTCTTTGCGCCATCTTTTATTTTGGAAGCTAACTAACATGTGACGCCGCCATGACAGTTTCATTATTCATATGTTAGATTTCATTCTACGTTTGTACTATATTTTCTATGATCTACCCCTTATGTATGTTTAATATGGAGCACCTGTTATACACACGCTAAATCATCAGCAAATTAGAGCAAGCGCCGCGTATAGGCTTAATACTACATTATGAATGGCTTAAAGGGCTCCTACCTGGAGGGGAGTGATGGTATCGGGGGTGCCGGGGTGCGGGGGGTACAGCTGGGCCAGACACATGATCGCCTCGTTGCAGAACTTCAGGCCCATTACCTCCTCGTCTTCTCTGCCATATCTGCAACAGACAGATTGGTTGATGCAGCGAACGGTGAATATTTGGGTCTAAAAGTCTCGATTTATTGCTCGATTTGTATAAATCGATTATGCTAGCAAACAGCTTCTTAAAAAATTGCCCAATATGATTTTGTCATTTCCTTGAAATAGTAGGCCGTGAAATTAAATAAAAAAAATCACGTAAAGCCAGTTCCCTTCAAAGATTAAAACAATTTGAAATCGAATCAATTTGAAACATGTGCAATATTTCATCTAGAACTCAATTTTAACATATTGTAGTGGTTAAGTCACAATTTTTAAACTGTAAGTTTTGACTGAATCGATAATTGAGATGTTGAACAAGTTTTTTCGAATTTGCATGGCGCAGCCAATACCAAGTCAAACCATATTCAAGGTGCGATCTAGCAAAAGCATTATATACACAGGGTGCCTCTAAAGCAGGGGTCGGCAAGTAATTTTAGGTGGGGTCCGGATACTTTTAAAAATTTTTAACGCGGTCCAGAAAAAAATTCATATTTCTTACAAATTTTCATTTGGACTCAAATTTAATCTGCTTACTAACCATTAAGAACTCAAAAACTCACACAATTGTAAAATACTAGAAAAAATGATAAGGTTGGCACTCAAACGTAAAAAAAACATTTTTTAAATAATTTATTCGAGTAATTTATGCTTTCAAAAAAATTTTGGCGGTCCAGTATTTTACCTTCCGCGGTCCGGACCTGGACCGCGGTCCGCCAGTTGCCGACCCTTGTTCCAAAGAGTCTGTACAACGCTCGACCAGATATCGTACGGTTCAAAATAAGTCGATTTAACTAAACCTGCTTTAGTCCAAAAATTATATTATATTAATTTATTCTCATGAAAGTATAAAAAGTCTAAAAATTGAAGAAATTCCACTGTCGATGTCTTTATGTTACAGTATTTGCAAACTTAACCCAATACTTTGTACTTTGTTCAAATACTTCTGTTACTTCATAGGACATTTACAATAAATTTATTTTTTTGGAGACCTTGAACACTCTGTATCTCAAAAATGGTTGACATTGTGACATAAGTTTATAAATAAAGTACCTATCATTATTATTGGTTGATTATATCATTTCCGAAGTCTGCTGGATAAAAATTAGGACACTCTGTATACGTATAACCCATAACAATTAAGATATTGAAAAAAAAATTGAATAGAAATGAACACAAAAGAAAATACTTATCGGTTCCAGACAAGCAAAAAGTATCACATTAACTTGGTAAATCAAAGAAGCATCAATAGGAAAACTTAATTTATTTGCAACCTCAGTAGAGCAACCTCTAAATATTTGAGATTATTAAATGAGAGTTTGGGTCATTGGTTATTGCTATAATGTATTTCATTTCATACTGTAGGCAGATTTTCCCAATGATTTTGAAAAAGTACGAATTAGTACGAAATGAATTAGTTATTTATGTATCAAGGGAGGTACGGGGATAATTATGCCCGCAGGCGACCGGTTGCTAAGGGCAAGCAAGTCGCCTAAGGGCATAATCATCCTAGTATCTCCCGTGGTGAATACAACGTTTTATTTTTTACTTAAACATCTGATTTTATATTTATTTTAAATTTAATAATTAAATGTAAATGAGAATGAAAACAGTTTTTCAATATATACACGATGTATTCAAGATATATCTATATTAATGGGGTATTTCCAAAAACTGGTGCTTATTACCTTTTTCCACTTTAAAGAAATATTTTTAATTTTTGATAATTTATATTTTTATATATATCTTTTAGTCAGAATCATTCAGTCCTAACACATTATGGACAAGGTATTCAATGGTGAAGACACATTATTAGTACGCAGAAAACAAAATATGTGTCCATTTTTCCTTCCTGGTCTTTGTCTAAGGTACCTACTAGTCGAACAAAAAAAACAGAATACCTAGTTACATTATATAATCATTTTAATGTGTTTTTCTATTAATAATATTTAGATGTATCATTTTTTAAATTTTCTTATAATTAATTATTAATTACTATCTATTTACCACATATTCTGGTATAATTCAATGCTACTTGGGGCATGTACCTCGTAAAGAATTGTTACCCTCAATATCATAATTAAGAATTCTCATAAAGTTAAATATCTTTTGCATACTTAGATCTTGTTATCAAAGGACATTGTTTCACCTCAATTGATGGGATTTTTAGGATTTTTTTTCAATTTATTTGAATTAGCTTCATATTTTTCAATATTTTCAATATTTCAATATTACTTACAGTGTGGCCCAGAAGAATTTTTTTTTATGTACTTGCTGAAACAATTCTAATGATCCAGTTAACAATCCACAGCCTACTGCGATTTTTTTTAAATCTGGCTACATAGCCTTAACCAGAATCACTAACAATTCTTACATCTCAAAAAATTATAATGCAGAATATTTTTTACATACGCTTAAAGCTTTTAATGTATCAAGTTCTCGTCTCAGTTTCAAAACCTCGGAGGCATTTGAAATACTCGCACCTGAACACGAAAAATTAGCCTTAGCAATTCTTTCAAAATTTAATAACAAAGTATCAAATATCTTACTGTTACTTAGGATTATCTAGTTATATCTTCACATAAAGACCGCCTACGTACTCTAAATTTAGAAATGTTTTTCCCTAAAATATCAAGTTCCATAAGAAGTAATAAAAGGGACGTAATTTTATAGTAACAATTTAAGAGTGTTTTAAGGGTACGATGTACGGGAAATGTACGGGTACATTTTAAGCAGTAAATAATTAAACAAGATTAAAATTATAATGCTCCCGAGGCAGTTTCAAATTTAAATTATTTAAATACCCTGAGAAACATTTCAAGATAATATCTCCCTTTTAATTGTAAGATTGGTAAATTATTATTACATTATTCAAAATGTTTATATATTTGTTATGTTAATTAAGTAAATGCATGGGTTACTTGATGATTTTATTGCTTTTATTTGTAGTACGATATTAAAAATGTTTCTATAAAAATAGAATAAAAGGCTGAAAATGGTATTGATGTAGCAGCAATTCAATTTAATGCTGAACTCATTTGACTAGCTTTTACAGCCCTGAAAAATCTGAGGACTATGGAATTTTGTAAAAAATATAGTTTGTTGAGAGAGAATTCCAAGAAGATCCCTGCGTCACTTTCTTGGAATTAACCGCATTCGTCACCTGAGGTAGAAAGACATTGGCAGAAAATTTAAAGGCACGCCTTTGCCGTGGTAAATTGTTACAGTAGTTCCGATAACAGAACTTTATTGGTCTATTCTTTTCTTGGAATAATTCTATCTCAACGAATATCGTACGGATTATATAGTTCCGATAAAGGAGCTTTATTGGTTTGTACATTTCAATTTTGGACTGTTGGCGTCAACTTACAAAACTATGTCTGGAAAATATTTGATTAATATGAATCATTAATTAATTAGTATGAATCATAGTTAGTCAGTAACAGATTTTTTTTAATATCGATGTAACGTATTTTAAATTAAATACATAGGATTCTGCGATTCGATAAACAAGTTATTGTTATTTAGCGCCAATACTTTTAATTTTGGGTGAGATAAATTTAAGTAAAACATTCGAAACATCATTCGTATAATAAACTATAATATATATTTCTTCCATAATGATGGGCATTCACACCTCACACCATGCATGTACAGCAATGGCCAATATGTAGGTGCTCTACATGCATCGTTGACTGTTAGGGGTTGTTCATTAGGTGTTAATATTTAATTTTAGGAATTTAGTATATGGTGTACCTAGTAATAAAAGCAATGCATTCCCGGACGACAAAGCTTTAAGTCCGGGAATTTGCTTTCACTACGAGGTGCATATACTATTTTTTCTGAAATCGCAAACATAATAATTAATTAATACGAACTAAGAAATTGTTATTAATGCATACTTAACATTTCTTCATTACAATCTAATTGCTTATGAAATAGTTTCCTTGACAATCATTGTTTATTTATTGTTGTGATAAAAGTCAAATTCGTTTTAACACCTATACGTGCTAAAATGTATTAATTGCATTAAAGAGACATGGGGGATGGAAATCTTGAAATATCGCCGAAGGGAAGAAGAGGAATCTTTTAAAGAAAAAGCAGATAAAATATTTAGAGGGAGGAAGGGGGGCAGGGGGGGGGCTGGAGACAAAGAGGAATTTGGTAATAGCAATAATATGGTCGAAGAAGAAATATCTAATTAACGGTAACAATGTCACCGACTTTTTGAGTAAAGTTCATGTTTAATACTTGTACAACGGTATTTGGGATCTGAAATTAGGCAGAAAAGGTACACATTTAAATAAAAAATAGATTTGTTAATATATTACGTGTGTAATGTTACATATTTAATTTCATCCAATAAAAACATTTGTACAAACATTTCTTTGTGTAAGTAATTATTTAATTTTGGACGGCAAATATTTGAAGAACGATGATCCAACTTTCACAATTACACCAATTCGTGTCATTTTCTCATTGTAACAAAATTTTGGGAAATATCTACTAATTTCAAGCAAGATTCTTCCGTCACTGTTAAATTTATTCATCCAAATTGAGTTCCAACCCAAACACAAATTTAATGTGAAGTAGATACCAAATTAGAGTGTAAATTGCGTTGACGTCAAACCTTCTATCTTTCTGCTCTACCCACAAGTACTTATACCGCCATTCATGTTTTTTTGTATACATTGTCGTTCGTGGTATTGTAAATACCATTGATTTACCCTACTTTGTATATATGATTACTCGGAGGACAGCTCTATTGAATAAATAACTAGTAACTGATAGTATCAGGTGTTAAATAAAGGGATGTAATTTTAGCATTTCAATATAATACAACTGTCAGAAAGCAGACATCAACTGTCACTTAGGAAAGACTCTATCAATAATTTGTATCTATCGATTCATTCGAAATTGAACCAAAAATTGTTTATCGTACCGGCTAAAATGCGCCCCAAAACATTTTTCCAAGCTTAATCTCTTCCCACGAGATGATTTTACATGAAATTTAATTACATTTGGTGTTGATTGACCCATCATTGCGGCCGCAACGTAAATCGATAGCTATTAGGGATTTGGAATGCGTCACACAATGTAACCATATAACCATTACCGGTACTGATCCTATTTTGTTCCATCGTTTTACATCAGAATAGTATTATAATCCAGTCCAATTAGAGTTTGAACTTAAAAAAGATATTAGTAGACATTTTATTCCACTTTATAACGGGGAAGGGTATGTAGAACGATAATATCAAAAAAGTAACTCGAAAGAAGTTGGCAAATTGCAAATAAGTTGCAAAATGACCTGTTTTTTGTTACTTTTTTACTGATCGGAAAATTATGTTTTTATGTTGTAGTCAATTAAATTACCTACAATTTAAGGTATCTAAATTTATATTTCACCAATTTGGTAACTGTAAAATAAAGGTCGAACGCGAAAAAAATCGGTTTTCGAAAATTGCCCATTACACAGCCCCACAAAAAAAGTATCGGATCTGGTATTCAGACCCATGTATTTCCATGTATTTTTTTTTCGCTGAATCCGAATCTGCCTTCAGATTTGGCACAAAAAATTCACAAAAAAAACGTCATTTACGATCGACGAAAGTTTTAAAAAGTCATATTGTTCTACCAGCTCACTAGACGTAGGATTTTTCACTCGTTTAATTCCAATTTATGATCATAGTCAGCAGTGGCGGCGAGTGAACATTGCTTGAATGTGTTCTGCTTAGAGTTGTTACATTTGTTGAATTGAATTCCGGGATATTAAGTGCCTGGAGTCTCTAAATGGCGCCGCAGGCGAAAAATTTTAAAATTTTCAAGGTCACGCCCTTTCCTGGCACTTCTGAATTTCAAGGAATAATGTATTTATAAAAAAACACAGATTTTCACAAGAATGATTTTTGAAATTGATACTTTTTTGAAATATCTATTCACGAATTACCTACTGACGGTATAAATAAATTGGAATAAACTAAATATATTTTATTAAATTATTGAACGTTTCAACGAATTTTGATTTTCCTCGCCGTGTTACGATTTTTTCTTTATCTTTTTTTATATATATGTACATTATATTATATTCCAGAAGTTATACGTGCAAATCCGAAATCAGGGACCATACAGCTAATTCCCGGTACAATCACAGAAAATCCCGGTCATACCCATGTGGCTAGATGTTCTTTTAATATGTCGTCAAGATCTGCACTAAAATTTATGAGTCCACGAAACACATCAGGGTTGTCCGAATTTTCTGTCTCGTCGTGTCCCCGAAGTGCTAATTCGAAAACTCCGCAAAATTTTATGCTTCTTCTTTAAATCAATATTTAATAACCACGGATATCATAATAATATCATTTTTATCGTTCCATTGTTAAACTAAACTTAGTAATTTATTAATTGCAAGTAAAAAACTTTTTATGGTTAGAAAATATTAATTTTATGCTTCTTCTTTAAATCAATATTTAATAACCACGGATATCATAATAATATCATTTTTATCGTTCCATTGTTAAACTAAACTTAGTAATTTATTAATTGCAAGTAAAGAACTTTTTATGGTTAGAAAATATTAATGAACATATCAAAACCAGAAACCTTTCCACCTTCATCCTTAAAATATTCAAAAAATCCAAAGTACAAATTTACGCCAATCTGACTTGCACTATTCATTTTCTTTCTTCAGTGTCGCCTCAACATTCTGGCTATATCCTTGCTCCCGGCAAAGTTCGACAAATGGGGCGCAAAATTATAAACGCTTTTTGCTCAATAACTTTCAGATGTGATGAAGAAAGGCATGAGTAAATGTATTCAAATGAAAGAGTCCGGAAGGGAAGGTTTTTTAAATTGATATAGTAATGCGAGGCAAATTAAAAATATCGAAGTACATATCTAATGTCCTGCTAGGTCTAAGGTCCGTGAATAAATAATAGATGACATAAAAACGGTCTGTCTTTATATTTTGTAACAACAAAATAACAGAGGTAATAAATATTTCGCTAGACATGGAGTTAAATTTTCATTCCCGTCAATAAAAATTTATTTTAATTGAACAAAATTTGAAATAAAATCATGGGTCAGGCTATAACACATAAAAGAAATTTAAGCATTTTTTTATTCAATTAAATTATGTGTTTAGGAAAATTCGATAAGCACGATACTTCTCAGCAAATTAAGGGTGCAAACCCGTTGGAGTACCACTCGAAACGCCAAGCATAATTTGAGGATAATTGAGGTTTTGTATATTTTGGTGTGCCGATTGCAATAATTTCAAACAGTTAACAGATACTTGAAATTTCAGGACTTTTAATTTATTTAATACGCAGAGTAGTCAAATACACATTTGCCTATCCAAACACCTCTAATCCAAATTTCGATAAAATGTCAGATAAGCTCATTAGCAGCAACGGGCTAATTTAACATATTTTTAAAATTTATATTCAGTTTTTTTTTCAACAATTTCTCCCTCAAAATAATTAATGAAACCGAGCGAGAGAAAACGCATTAAGGCTTGTTTTGACGTCATACCACTCATTAGCAGCTTGCCCACATGGCTGGGATCCACGTACGAGGTCTGTTCAGAAAATAACGGAACATTTTGGATTATGCGCTAATGGATATCTTTAGTTACATGCGGTTGGCAGCACATGTTTGTTTTGATGATATTGTTATCTGAGTGTAACCTGTTTAAGTGTTAGACGATTTTTGAAATGTGCGATTTTCTGGAACAACGATGCAACGTAAAATTTTGCTAACTTGGGAAAACTTTCACGGAAACATTTCAAATTTTGAAATAAGCTTCTGCAAAGTTCCTAATGATTTGCACGATTTAAAATTGGTCGTTAGTTAATGGAAGATGATCCTCGACCAGGAAGGCCTTCGACTTCAACTGATGACTCCCACCTTCAGAAAGTCAAAGATCTGGTGCGTGGAAATCGCCGATTGACTGTCAGAGAGATTGCAGAAGAAGTTAGCATCTCAATTGGGCCATGCCATGAGATTTTGACTGAAAAATTAAACATGCATCGAGTTGCAGCAAAATCTGTTCATCGCTTGATGACTGAATAACAGAACGAAAATCGTGTGGATGTTTCTCAGAAACTCTTTGAACAATGACGATAAAACATTAATTCAAAAGATCGTAATGGAAGAAGAAATCTGGGTTTACGGCTACGACATTGAGACAAAAGTCCAATCATTACAATGGATTGGCAAAGGATCTGCACGCTCCAAGAAAGCACTTTTATTTTACTCATTACAATTCTAGGTAATTAATTTAGTTTATTAATTAAAATAGTTTGTAAATTTAGTATTAATAGTCCATATGTATTTATTATTAATTACTATTAGAATTCCAAATAAAAAGAAAATTTTATTACAAATGTAGCGTGAATGCTGCTTCCGTATATGATGTCCCCGCGTTAGCTATTTACGTTTCTTTGGACACACAAAAAGTTTGCTGGTCGAGGTTCGAGGACATTTTCCTATCAAGTATTCAGACAGTTGTTGTCAAGCGAATTTCGTTGTTCCGTGACTATTTCTGCTTCTAATATAGTTGGGAGTTTTAACGAAATTCACTTTTGAATGTGATTTATTGGTATGACTATAATCACAGTTTACGACTTATGTCGGATTCTGAAACAATTGATCTGTAAGTAACCTTTTTCTGGCCCACGTGGTTCTTATTCTAAATGTCATTTCCTTAATCTACAGGATGCTCATATTATAACCAACAGGAGAGTTCTAACGAACCACTGAAATATATATCTATGTACCTTTAGATATTTGTCCCAGATACCAGATTGGACTACAATTGAAGTCGCTCTATATCCTTGAGTAAGTTTTTTTATCTTACATTTAAGAATGTTTTATCTTACATTTAAGGATTTAAACTTATTCTAAAGAAAGACATTTACTATTCGTGCTATTTTAGGGCTTCGTAAATTTACCTATTCGTTCGTTCGAACCCTTTCCTCCACCTTTATACTGCCTGTCTCGCATTTGGGGTTTGTTATTCAATTTCGGATTGTTATCCTTCCGATTTGGTTGACGTCCCTTGTTAAGGACAAGTGGATCCGAGTGGGAAAGGAGCATTCGCCTCTCCATGATTATTGTAAGATAACCAAATTGCCATTGCCATAGCAAAAGGTTAGATTTTTCTGTTATTATTTTTTTTGTTTGTGACTTTGATTATCAAGTTTGTTACGGAGAGTCTATTGGTGCAAATTCGAGAATTTAATTACCAAGTATTTTTTAACATCTATGCATTCAGTACAACATATTAATAGTTTTTTAATGTGTTTAAATATATACCTATTTCCTTTTTTTATGTCATAGTAATAAAATTATTGGTCTGTATTTTAAATAAATTTGGCGATATTTATGTGCATTTATATTTTTTACACCATTTCTTGAATCAAGTGATATATGTTTATATGAATAGAATATTTGATTGTACGCCTTACGTGATCACGATTGGCACACCTGAAATTCTAAAGATAGTACTTAAATTTAACTATCTTTAAAGCAGCCGTAAATATGGCAATATCTGTTTACATATTTATATAAATTATCTATTTCTTTCTTTTAATAAAAATTCTACTATATTGGAAGATTTTAACATTGTATTTTTTTATGTGTTTAACATCACTTTACTTTAACATCATTGCGAAAAAAGTCGTAGTTTGGAAAACTGGCCAATCTGGGAATCTAGCAGGGTTGCGTTTTATTGCTAGTGGCGCCGTAGATTTTGAGATCTGTATTTGAAATATTTTACTGAACCCATGCCCTTCAGGCTGAGTGATTTGTAGGCACCTTTGTTACGCACTTACACTTCCAACTACCTCTACGTTTTTCCTTATTTTTCTTTTTTCCCTTTTTCTCTTTTTTAATAAATGTGTATATATTTTACATATATACAAATAGTTTTTAAATAAAAAAAAAATTCTAACCAAACGTAGCACGGTCCAATGTCAAAGTGTCACTGTTTTATTGGCTTGGATAGAATTGTGCGTTTGTACCGAGTGTACTATCAAGGCGTTTTACAGTTACGTGGAGGGGGTATTTCGAAGGAGACAAGGATCAATAAAGTATAAAATTAATAAGTTTAAAAAAATAGTGTTCGGTTATTTTCTGGACAGACCTCGTAAATAAATATTTAAAGTATATTTTAACGATTCTTCTTTAATATATTTAGCAAATAAGTACCTACTTACTAAGCTGAATGTATTTACTGATATACTGCATGATCTCTATTTCTGCTGTTGTTTTTTTAGTTTACAATTACAGAGCTTTTAAGTTGGATCACATTTCCTATTACTTTTCTATATTTGATAATTAAGACATTGTTCCGGGCAATATTTAGAATAACAAATGAGTTCACCTAATCCCTTCTAAATATAACAAGGACGACTAATTATAAGAGCAGGATATCCAAGTCCCCGTCCCCAAATTCCTATCAGTTTACAGGATAACGAGATCATCAGATTCGTTCCTAATTATAAGGTAAGTTTTAATTACTATGATTGTCTTGAGTGGGTGCATGCTTCTATAGGTGATAACAGTATTAAAGTTTCAGAAACTTAAGTGCAAGTTCTGTAAAAGATAATGAGACGTCAGGTTCGTGGATGACGAAATTTTAAATGAAAGTTAACTGTTTTTAATGTTACGCCTTATTGGGTGTAAAAAGTAATCATTTTTTAAATATTGAGCATTAGCCTATAAAAATATTGTACTTTACTCGAGTTGAAGAACGTACTTGTAGAAATTAAAATTAATAGGACTTTAATAATTTTCAAATACTATAAAGGGTAAACTTAGATGCGCATTTTATTCAACAAAAACTTTTTCTACAGGGTGTGTCATGTAACAGTGGTCAATACCAACTTTCTTATTTTAAATGCAACATCCAGTATATTATTCAATTTTCGGATTCTTCAGAATATTCTAGACATTTTTCATGTCCAACGTCCTATACCTATCTTCAACTGTTTCGGGAATATTAATTATTTTCAGATTTATTACAAAAATTAACATTAAAAAAAGAGAATTATTTGATTGCAGAAATTCGCTACAATACAATCAAAAACTAGTAAGTACTACTGTTTATTTATTGATAATGTTAGAAAGCAAAAAAAAAACATTAATGTCAAAATGCTCGTCGCCAACGTCTTGGCAGCATCCTAGTCTTAAATAGAAACTTCTAGCGTTACTCAATATCTCAAGTCTGACCGATCTAATCGCAAGCGTTATGCGTCTTCTTAAGTCAGCGAAGTCGAGGGGTTTAGTTTTGTATACAATACTTTTGATATATCCCCATAAGAAGTCTAATGGTATCAGATCAGGGGTTCGTGCTGGCCATTCCATCGATCCTTGCCTTTCTATCCACCGATGTGGAAATATTCGGTTGAGGTACTACCGGACATTGAGCGGTGCTCCATCTTGCTGAAACCATGTCATATTCGCTGAAACTTGTGGGTTTGCTCGATCAGGATATAAGTTTGTCAAAGTTGGCACGACATTATTTTGGAACAGTGCTAAATAATTATCACCATTCAAATCGCCATCAATGAAAAAGGGACCTATAATGATCTCCAGCAATTCCTGCTCAAACGTTAACCTTTTCAGGATATGGCATATGTTCTTCTGTAATTCAGTGAGGATTTTCCCTAAACCAACAGCGGCAATTTTGACGATAAGCATGATCGTGAAGTGTAAATCTGCATCAGAAACAAAACATGTTCTAATTGGATCACATTGTTATCTAACATTGTCGTCATTTGTTCACAAAAATACGTTCTCCTATCAAAATCGTCTTCCATGAGCTCCTGAGTTGGTTTAATTTTATAGGGATACATTTTATTTTCTTTTAATATTTGATTAAACGATGAATGGCTAAAGTCGAACATTGGGGTTGCTTTTTGACTAGAAGTATGTGGGTTTTTCTCAAACTCGAGCATAATATCCAATTTGGTATCACCACTTATTGCATTGGCAGCTAATTTTTTTATCTGCCAAGCTCGCGAAACTGCTTTTCTATTTTACTAATTGTCCCTTGGGATATAGACGACAAATTTGGAAATCTTTCATGAAATAAGCGAGCAACTCTCATTTGTGTTCGTGTGTTATCTCCATAACCAATCATCTGTAAAATTGATATTTTGTACATTTCTGTTAAATGAACCATTTTTCTGATATGCAGTTAACGAAATTCACATGACTATAAAGTGACAACTATTATCATGTAGGCAGACAACACATTGTTAAGGCCAGACATTTTAAATAAAAGTAAACAAAACCATTTATAGTTTTTTTTATTTCATATCAGTAAAAAGGAACGCTGAAATGGTTTTTGCTTACTTTCTCATTATCAAAAGCTGAGTGGAAAATAAGTAAGAAAAATTTTTTGTTGGCAAAAATGCGCATTTAAAAATATCAATCGACTTGTTCGAGCGTTTTTTCAAACACGCCCCCATTTATTTATTATTGAATTTATTCCATTTGGCAGATACACACCGTGTGTGCCAATAAAAATAGATTGATATTACCAAAAAAGTATATATTTGCCGATTTCGAGAAGGAAATTTTTGAATTTGTTATAGTTGAACGACTGTGGTGTGTTTATCAATATGCATCTTAAGTTTCTTGGGTCGGTTCAAGTCGCTATAGCTGAATGGCCATTCACTACTATTCGCAACTTTCACAGTGCTTTTATTACCATGGTTTATTGTTTACATCCGTCTTACAAGCATTCATATTGTTTCAATTTAAGGCGAAGTACGACCAAAGGCATTAGCAGCTTCACCCTTCTTTTAAATTTGTTTTGGTTCGTCAAAACATGATCAGATGTGCCCAAATGTATTAACGAGTCGGTACGCAAAGTGTTTAAGTTATAACATCAAGTAAGAGGTCTGTTAGAAAATAACCGAACTTTATTTTTTAAACTTTGTTATTAATTTTATACATTATTAGTCCTTGTCTCCTTTAAAGTACTCGCCTATTCACACCTTTTTCCAGATATATTTCCATTTCGCGGAGCAGTCCTGGGTGCTCCATTTAAAACGGTATTTTAAGTCTGTGACGAATTTGCTTTATGTTATCAATAGTCTGAAAACGGCACTGATTTTAATTTCGGAAATACGAAAAAAATCGCAAGGAGCTAGGTCTGGCGAATAAGGAGGGCGAAAGTGGGCAGTAATATTATTTTCAATACAAAACTGAGGAATTGACGAAGCTGGTGTATGGTCATGGTACAAAAACCGTGAGTTGTCTCGCCACAACAGAGAGAAACAAATTTTGCTGCAACCATTTCGCACATTTCAAAAATCGTCACTAACATTTAAACACACTGCACTCAAATGACAACATCCAGAAACTAAATGAGATGTCAACAATTCAAGAACATGTGGTTACAGAGGAGGTTATGCGCAACGTAATGCTGCCAACAGCATATCACTAAATATCTCCAGCAGCGCGTAATTCAAAAAGATCGGTTATTTTCTGAAGAGACGTTGTAGGTATTAATTATTTCGTGATTAAACCACGAATTAACTTTTACTGATTACATTTAACAATGGGTGTTCGTAGCTATAATAAAATCAATAATTAAATTCGTTAGAATAAAACAGCTGCTTCTTTAGGTATTGCAGTCGATGAAATTTCAGTGGCGGGTAGATAAATATTTCTAAATAGCTTTTGTGTTCATTTGTATCTAATGTGCATACTTTTTTTAATTGTATAATCAAACTGTGAATTGAAACATCAAATAAATCGAGTTCATTTGTTAGTTAAATCTTTAAAACCTAATTTGTATCAAAGTTTTTTATTGCTTTTAATGAATTCTGGAATACATTTCCTTTTGACTTAACTGAAATACAATTTACATAATATTCTACCTTAAAAACTGATCCTTCTGAAATTGAACTCACGAAATACAAGACTTTTGGGATTTTCTAATTAATTAACTCGAATTATAATTAACGCTTTCCCAGATAACTTAGGAAGATGTGTTAAACAGCGATTCAATTTACAGCATATCGTAAGAGTTTAAAACAGAAAACAATACCCGATATCGAGATATTATTAGTTAAACTTAGGAATTGCACATATTCCACCGCATTGTGCCCCTCTAGGGCATCTCGCTAAATAGAAAGGAAAGAGCAAGAAGCTGTTCCTACGGTTCACAAAAGGAATAATATATGTTAAAGCCCCTCCAGCTCATATTGAGAAGATTACAAGATATATATTCCTTAACAGACTAAGAAGTTTTAACCACAAAATTTTGCTAGAGCTCGAATAAACTACAAGTCGAAACTATGAACAATTGTAATATTGTCTCAACGGAAAATAAATTATTATGAACGGTTCCTAAGAGAACTATTTAATAATTTCCTGCGAAAATATGATCGATCGATTTTCTTCAAAAAAAGTACTATCAACCAAGTCACTTCCTATACTCTTTTGCAGGAAATGCAACATACTTGTAAGTCTGAACTGTGAGAAATGAAATAAAACGACAACATCGACACATTACCGACCTTGTAAATGTATCCCATCGATCACTTAAATATTTGTCACAACTGACAGTTCTAGAGGTTTTCAGTCAACAGCGTGTATTGGAATTGACTAGCTCCTAAATGTGGATTCATTCAGTAATATTTAATTTATACCTTGTATGTACATTTTCCGTTTATTGATATTTTTAAACCTGTGATATAAAAAATTAAATAACGAAATCTTTATGCCAAAGAGATCATTTAAGTTATTTTTATTAGAATATTTTTGCCTAACCAAAACACACTGAAAATAGCAGGTAAATAAAAAATACGCATCAATTTATCACGCACCTAAATTAAAGACTGGTGCAAGAAGAGTATAACTAACTTTTTTTTAAATATTATATTTCTGCGGATACAAGATTAAAAATAAATCCTTTTCATCTCGTACAAACATGGAATCTGTGAAGTTAGTACAAACTGAACTATAAAGTAGAGGAAATGAATCTCGTGAGGTTAGCCACCAAGGTCACCGGATCTAACTCCGTCAGATTGTTTTCTATAGGGAACTTTAAAATCCATGGTATATTCTACATTTATAAACACCAAGGCAGAATTGTAAATCTTAGGATAGAAGATGCAATGTATACAGGGTGTTTCAGGATTAAGTCGACAAATTTTAAGGAGATATTCTTCATCAAAAATAAGAAAAAAATCAGTTTAAATTTTTTTCCAGAGACGCTTCATTTTCGAAATATAGGGCGTTAAAGATTTAAAAAAAAAATCGAATTTTTTAAATAACTTCTAAATGAAGACGGCTATTTAAACCAAATTTGGCATGACACATCTTCTTATAAGATACCATTTTTCCATAGAAGTAGAAGTCCCGCAAGCAACCAGTGGCGGAGTTATGGGGACTCAGGCTCATTAAATTATAAAAAAAATTAATACGGCCCTACTGAAAATAAATAATGATGCTGTTTTTAGATAGAATAGAATTATTGACAAAAAGTGTACATTCACTTTTTTCCTAACTCTTATAGTTTCATGGCAAAATTGATTTTTCGGAAGGGTGCTTCTGGATTCTGTCGATAAACTTTAAAATGAACCTCAACAAAAATTTTCGAGTAGACTGCTGTCAAGCAATTTGACGTTTTAAATGTTATTTTGCGAATTGTTGCATAAATTATCCATTAGATAAAGCGTTCAAACTAATAATAAAAATAAGTTTAATAATGCCGTTCATATTTTCGAACAATGAATATGCTGATATGGTTTTTGTGATGGAAATGCCACGGCGGCTCGCCGTGAATATGCAGTAAGATTTCCTCATCGCAGACTACCAGCAAAGGAAACATTTTCAACGACATTCAGTCGTCTCAGACAAACTGGGTCTTTCGGTATTCCAACTTATGTTGATGGATATTTTGCCCCACCTCAGGACGAAGTAAGATCGAATACTATTTCATTTCTATGAAAATCCATCCACGACTGTCAGAAGATCTAGCTATGAGCTAGGTATTTCGTCAAGTTCCATTTGGAGGACTGTTCGGGCTGATGGACGCCATGCTTACTATATCCAGCGTGTGCAACATTTATTGCCTCAGGACATACGATGCAGGCGCGTGTTTTGTGATTGGATGTTAAACCAAGCAGAGAATGATGACCAGTTTACGCAAAAAGTAATGTCGACAGATGAGGCAACATTTACTCGGAGGGGAATTTTAAACCAAAGTAACAACCATATTTGGTCCTACGAGAATCCACGGGCGGTAAGGGAACATAGTTTTCAGCATGAATTCCAATGCAACGTATGGTTGGATGTGTTGGACAATACTATAGTTGGTCCCTACTTCCTTCCGCATCGGTTAAATGATGACATGTTTACGAAGTTCCTTGAAAATGGTTTTCAAATCTGTTAGAAGATGTTCCGCTTAGTACTCGAATGAACAGTTGGTTTCAACTAGATGGTTGTCCTGCCCATTTTGGTAGAGGTCCTAGGGAGTGGTTTAACATTAATTATCCCAGGAGATGGATTGGTCGTGGAGGACCTGCAGCGTGGCCCTCACGTTCACCAGACATGACACCGATGAATTATTTCGTTTAGGGTGTAGTTAAACAAAAAGTCTACGAGGTGTCAGTTGATACCCTAGAAGATCTAACACAGCGAATAGTCCAAGCGTGTCGAGAATTACCTCCAATTCAGGGTCAATCGGCCACTACCTCCATAATTAGAAGATGTCGTGCTTGTCTACAGTCCGGAGGCGCCCATTTTGAACAAAATATTTTTTAAATCATTTCATTTTTGATTCAGTCTTCGCTTTGTCTAGGTATAATATTAACTGGTATTTTTTTGGTTGTTTCAATTTACAAATAAATTTTCATGTATTGTTTGCCATCTTATTTTATTTCAAAATACACAACACAAGTAAATGAAATGATTACAAACCGCCTAAAAAAATGTAGGAGTATTGCAAGGATCGTTAACTTGTCGCACTACGACATAGTCACATTAGATGTTAGGTACTTAAATATTTCTATTGTTTTCAACATAATTTTTTTTTTCTAAAAAAAACACCCTATATTTCAAAAACGAAGCATCTCCTAAATAATTTTAATACTATTGGTTAAACCCAAGGGAAGGGGAGACAAGAAGGCTTATTTGACTCACACATACTCGAGACTAAGACCAATTTTAATAGGTACTATATTTTTTTAGGTTTTATGCAGAAGCACCCTTCCGAAAAATCAATTTTGCCATGAAACTATAAGAGTTAGGAAAAAAATTTACACTTTTTGTCAATAACAAACTGTTCTATCTAAAAACAGCATCATTTTTTATTTTCAGTAGGGCCGTATTAATTTTTTTTATAATTTAATGAGTCTGAGTTCCTATAACTCCGCCACTAGTTGCTTGCGGGACTTCTACTTCTATGGAAAAATGATATCTTATAAAAAGGTGTGTCATGCCAAATTTGACTTAAATAGCCTTCTTCATTTAGAAGTTATTTAAAAAATTCAAATTTTTAAAAAAATCTTTAACGCCCTCTGGAAAAAAATATACTTGATTTTTTTCTTATTTTTTATGAGGATTATCTCCTTAAGTTTGTCGACTTAATCCTAAAACACCCTGTATAATGTTTACTGGTGTAAAGATATTGTAAAAAATGTGTATTTAGTTGAAATACCACATCTAAAATCGTCATATTGATCAGCTGAAGAGTTTAAATGGTAAACAAGTGAAGGGTACTATTCATGTAGGAAAAAAATCCTTTCTTGAATATAAAAGCGACTACTTCAATCTTAAATCAAAATTAACATTATTGAATACCTATCTCTAAAACTGATAGTCTTGGAGCCAATGTCGCATAAAACTTTTTGTGTTTATTTTGCGGGTATTCTGTTACACAGAGAACATACGGAATAATATACGAAAACATTTGTTATTAAATATACTTGCCACGACAAAGGAATACATTTACAGTTCATTATTTCCACAAACCTAACAATTATATACCCGGAACAGGAACACAGGAACCTATCCACGTAAACAAAGATAATAAGATCACAATACCCACAAATATATCGTATACCAACAACCACCTTACTCGAGCGTACATTTTCCAGCCCACTCATGAATAAAGATATTGCAGATTTTATGAAACTTTATTGAGTGTAATGTACCTAAGTAATACAGAGTACCCCTGGCACGAGTGAGCAAAGTTTTTGAAATATATTCAAAACATTTGAAAGTGATAATAAGGGTACATAAATGCATATAACGAGGTCTTTGTGATAGGTACTTTTAAAATCATTTCTAATTTTTAATAACTAATTTGATACTATTTTTTAAAGCACTGCGTTTAGTTTTTGAATTTCCGTATGGATGACCTCTGGCGTTGACCTAGTTTAGATGAACAAAATATTAATCCACCTGCTCTGATGATAACATGGTGCAAGGCAAGCGAAAAAAATAAACGAAAGAATTTGTATAGGCCGTGTTATATTTTATTGATTAATTTTAGAAAGTGATATTTAGTGAATCGTTCTAAAATATTATAAAGTTATTTATTTCAGTGTTTAGTATCGATATGACGTGTTTGTGTATCTTCATTGTTATATTTCTCGAAAAAACATGTACACGAATCAAGAATTATGATATTTGATAGTATTGCACGCCATAGCATAGCTGTCAATTGAGTATACGCTCGCAGTTAGCGCGCGCTGCTCTTTGAGGACACTAACCTGTCCAGTGGAGGGGTATGAAAATTACGAAAAAAAACGTTAAAAAATTCAAACAAAAAACTTATGATATGTGTTTCTAAAAATCAAAAGTAGCCACCATATAGGTAAATATAACTCCCATTCAAAGTCACACCCCGTATATTAATTTTTTAGTAAATTTTAGCAGCACCTAAATATTTTTGTGTTACTTTATTGGTACTAATAAAGCAGTGAAATTGCTTATATTAAATTTCAATTTTTAAAGACTAAATAAAACTTATAATACTATAAGCTTTCATATTCCTCAAGGATAAGGAATTTTTCCCAGATATTGCACATAAAATCCAAGACAAAATAAATTTGATCTTACAACGCAGTAATATAGTTTTATAGATATGTAGTTTTATTCGAGGTTATAAAAATTTGCAGTTTTAGGTCAAGAAAATGCTACTAATATTTCGCTCTGAAGGAGTGTATATTAAAGTACATTTATAGATTTAAGAGAATAATTAACTGCTAAAATGAATTGCCAAATAGTTATTAGGAAGTTATACATTAGTAGGTTACAGTGTTTAGCAAAAAATGTGTATTTCAAGTTTTTCCACATTAACCTCTCACAAGTTAATAACCGTTTTGAAAGGAATATTTAAATAATTAATTGCACAGTCGCTTCAAATCTTAATTAAAGCTACCGAAAAACAACATAATCCTCAATAATATAGTTAAGTTACTATTTTTGATAAGCAAAATTTTTTAAAGACGGATTGTTTTATATAAAGTTTTTTATCTGTTTTCCCCCAAAATTTATTCTTATAAGAAAATTTGATTTCAAATTTTTATTAACAAGGAATGTTCATAAAATGAAACCATTTTTATTGAGTATGTCAAGTTAGTGTAGTAGTAGTAGTGAAAAGGGGCGGCCTCAGCCTGGCCATTAGGCCACAAATGAGCCCTTTTTGCCTACCCCGCCATCCTATCACCTGTCCACTCTTTGCCTCTGACCCTCCTCGAACCTACCCGTCGCCCTGATGAACGCCAGGATTTTGGTCTATGGAAGGTCTCTCACCTCAATCCCTTGCAGTTCTTCAGCACCAAAGACTTTATGTCTTATTCATTCAAAGGCTGTACAATGTCCCAAAAGGTGGACAGAGGTGTCCTCCTCTTCTCCACATTTCGGGCATGGAGGGTCCTCCTCAATTCCTATTAAACTTAAATGTCTCCTAAGTCTGCAGTGGCCTGTCAGAACCCCAACCATTTGGTTTAGGGCTCTTCGACTAAGGCTCAGCAACCATTTCGTCTTGGGTTTGTTAGGTCCATGTATAAAACTATGGGCCTGTTTACATCCTCTATTTATCCTTCACTTCTGACCTAAAGTTTGATAGGCTCATTTATTGAGTACCCCATTGATGCTGCCCCGTGTGATTCCTAAGATTGATTCAGGTCCCTGGCCAGATCCCCTGGATCCGAGACGAGCTAATTGATCAGTCGTTTCCTTACCAGGGATACTCATATGGCCTGGGACCTAAACCACCTCTACCTCTCTTCGTCTGGCCAATGACTCTAGAGCGTCTCCACATTCCTGGACAACAACAAAATAGAAGTCGTATTGAAAAATTCTAATTAAATTAACAATAATTCAAATGATAATTAACCAAAATAGGTTTTCTCTCAAGAAAATTTTATTTTATCAAAATATTTGAATCGAATTAAAAAGAACAGCGCCAACAACCTAGCCTTATTAGTTAAAATCATCGTTCTTTCCACATATCTGAATTAAAGAATGATTTATAGCGGATTTAATCTGTGAAAAAAGGAAACATTTGTCATTAGAGGGCTTTATACTGATCTGTAACATATCGACGTTTTTGTTACGGGTAATAAATTCCATACTTATATTAGAGAGCTAGACGGATGGTTTATTTTTACTTTTATAATGCTATTATAAGAATATCGAGAAATTAATTTTATTTGAAAATCGGATGGCAATATAAAATTTAATATAGAAAACGATTTACGCAATATAAAGGAGCAATATATTTTATATCATAGTCAGTTATGTGATTTTCTCACGAGCGCTTATGAACGTTTGAAAAATAAAAATAAAGTGTTCTACAAATTTGATGAGAATTCTACACCTTTTCCATATGTCTCAGGAAGTGTGAATTATATTGCAGGTTATTAGTCGTCAGTTTTAATTTAAAAAAAAAACAGAAAAAACTCAAGTTAAATTATGTTTAAAACACGCTTCTAATAACTTTTGCGGGTTCATAACGGATAAAGCGGTATTCTATTGTCAATTATACAGGGTGATTCATAATTCAGTACAAAGAATTTAGTGGACTATTTTTGAAGTCAAAATAAGATTTTTTTCCTATAAACATGTCTCCACAAATGCTTAGTTTTCGATATACAGGGTATCAAAGTTTTTTATTTTTTTCGTTTTTTAGGAATAATTTCCAAATAGATTTGAATTTACTCAGTTTTGAATCAAGTTTGCAAATCCCACTGGATATAACCATATGCCTCTTGGATAATTCTATAAATTTCTGAAGTAGACATATACACATCCACGGTAAAGATCTGCTGCAAAAGGATTCGAACCAACAGCTGAACACTTGGAATGATCCAGTATACTACTTGAATAGCGCCTTTGACACCTCTACTACCGCATCTCCTATTATTGTGTTATTATATTTTAGAATATAACAGAACTCAGATTTGATATTAATCTTATAAATATTATTGAGCAAATTTTCCATTTTATGCATTAAATTTTATAAATAAAAATAAATAGTCATTCAGTACTTTTGGCAGATTTGGAAGATTTGGGTAGAGTCCTGACAGTACATCGTGATGGGTATTACTTTTGCAGAAGTTCTTAAGGAAGTTCTTAATAACAACGAATAAAATTAAGCTAAACAAAACAATTATAATTCAACGAATTCAAACAACTGATATACTGACTATTGTGCACACGACAACGTGATTTTCAAGAAACTCGCTGGATTCCGACACCTTTATGCAGCCCATTTTGGAGTCAAAAGTTTCGTTGTCACATTATTTTCAATTGTGGCCTTTCAGGACAAAGAGGGCGTTTCATTTTTATGCCTTAAGTATTTCATATCTTGTCACTTCTACTAAATCCCCTCCCCCCCCCCCCCGAATCTTTGGAACACTCTATGAATGATATATATGATTGATTGATATTGATAATTACGTAACAAAACCTCATTTTCATATAACCAGTGGCGGCTCTTGACTTCCCTATCAGGGAGAGCGGAATATTTAAGTAGAAAGTATTGAAAAAAAAATCAAATATAATTCTGCAGTTTTATTTTAAGTACTATGGAAATATAGGAAAAATGTGCTTAACATTGTTCTTTATGGTGAGGGTCCATTCTTCTACTTTTGTTCGTTTCAATTACTTTTTCATTGAAGCTTGGTATTTCCCACACCACCGATTTTTCAATAGATAGCATTGCAAGTGCTGTTAGTCTGTCTTTACAATCTAATTTAAGGAGGTAGGAGTGGGTTTACTCAAATGCACAGATATATTTGAAATTTATATAGTGCTCCCTCTGTGCGTCATATTTTTTTGAATCTAGATTTTGAGATATTGTTGTTGAAAGTTGTTCATTTTAACATAGGATTATATGGCGAACTGAGAAAAAAATATAGAAATTGTGAAGAAAATTTTTCCATAGATAGTAGATACGCAGTATTATCTTATTTTTGATGTAAAACTAATGTAAGTTTTGAACATAGTACAGCTGTATTAATTAGAAACAGAAAACAATAATTGCATTTCTGTCTGACTTGAGGATTAATGTGGCAACGTCGCAATCAGCTGACAGCAAGGAGGGAATACATTTGAAAGACTTGATAAAAACGAAATTGATTTCAAACATATACATTTTTCCTAAATTCCATATACATTGTTATCAACAATAAATTATCCACAACAGATGATTTTTTAATGTTTTTAAAAAACTAGATTCATTTAAAAAGACTAGGAAGCTGTGATATATTTATTGGAATAAAAAATACAGTTGATAAATCCTTTTAATATATTTAATAGTTTATAATCATTACCCAGCAATATTTAGGGTTACATAAAGTTTTCTTTACTTGAGTAATATAATTAGTAATACTTGAGATAAAAGCATTTGTAGGGAATAACACAGGAACATAAATATTTCTCAGCAAACTTTATATCTAAAAAAATAGTTATAGTTGTAAAACTTTTGTAATATTACTGTCTAACTAACAACACGAAGAGTGAGTAATTAGGTAATTTCTATCACAGAACCTTCAAAACTGCATCCAACATTTTCTTTGACTTGGACGAGAGATGGCGTCGAGTCATTTCATTTGTTTAGAATTAAATTAACATAATTATTTTCTCGTTGTTTTACCAGTTCACATGATTTACGAATTTTAAATAAATGATACAAATATTCGCGTGGATAATACGATATATTTGCTATATATAATAATTATATTGTACATTGTTTACACACAATACATTTTTTGAACGCGTACGCATCTTTACCCGAATTTGACGCGCAATATCTCCGATGTCCGAGGTCTTTAGGTTCGCAGTGTGTACAACTGCTAGTCAATTATTAGCGCTGTTGCCACATCTACATAGTCTTTATGCGTTCATTAAATATGATATTTTTATGTTGTTAATTAATCAAAATGTATGCTATGTGCATATGAGTAAATTTCTTTGCTATATAGATAATGTTTATCGCAAATAATTTCAATAGAATTTAATTTTTTCAAATTGACAGCCGGTTTTAGTCCCATAAGAAAAACATAGGCCCCCCTGCGCTCCTCACTTCCCTCGGACCACGATATACCTCCTTAAACTTTTACAATTTTTTAAAAAACTTACAAGGAACAATACGTAGAAATTTTACACCACATGTAAACAAATTACGTTTGATAAGAAAGGAAAGCGATGAATAGCTATTATTTGGTTACGGGCGAACTAAACAGAGCCCAAACTGCACAGTAAATATACGCTACTTCCACTCCGTTTTTCAATGCTGCGCGACGGTAACCATGACCACCGCTCTAAACACTTTTCAGATTTAGGGGCGAGCTACGAGGAGCCCACGTATTCAGTGTTTTTAAAATTAATTTTGCAAGTCGAGTTAAATTGACAAATTACGAATGTATTTCCTCTTTAATGTGTTTCATTTAATTATCTACATGACATTTTAAACCACATTTTAAATTAAATCTCCTTATTAGAAAAATTGGCCACAGATGCCCACCACATGGTGATAACTTGTTCAAAACGCTTTTGGATTTTACGGTTTACTTGTTCTGATTACCGGATGAGTTTTGTAAATTCATTACGTTTTGTGGCAAACATTTTGGAAATACGAGATATTGGAAATACTGATGTAGTTTTCCATTAAAATGTCCTCATAAATGATAATGTTATAACGTTGTATTAAAAGTAAATATGTGTGTACGTGTATATAAATTTTGCAATATCCCAGTGCACCAATAATGTTGTTTAAGTCCCCAGCAGTTTGCTTTCAACACGTAGTTCTAGAAGCTGTAGATTATTAAAGGCTAGTAAATAAGGTCCGAAAGCTTTGCAACAGAAATTGCATTAGGCTAAAGGCACGTCAGCGCGCGGTACATTGTTTTGCACTCAACGTAGCAGTGACAGAATAAGCCATATGGACTAGCCAATCTATATTAATTTTCCCATTTTGTCGTAGTAAACAACAATTTTATTGCCAATTCTTACTACCACACCACTCTCTCTTTGTTTCTTTCCTTCTTGGATAAGTAGTATGAGTATTTTGATATTTCAAATAAGGATAAAGTAGCAAATATTAACCAATTATAATATGTTAAATTAAAGCTGTTGTCAACATAGACACACTATGTCTAACCATACATCTGGGATTCTTGAATAGAGATAAATGCGCAGAAAATTGTTCATTCAATATTGTTACGTTCTGATGGTTCAACTTGAGAAAATAGAAAAGAAAACTAACTGATCTTGAATTGTAGACTGATAAATTTATATTTTCAAATAAGGCGTCTCCCATTTGACTCAATTTAGATCTTGTTTTGCGCGAGTGAATAATGACGTTAATAACGGAGATGAATACAGTCAATCTGAATCTCCATTGCGTGAGAAGGGAACAGCTTTTATTTTGTTTACGAAATCCTATTTCAAGAATTCTGTTTTAGAAAAACACTTCTTTACTACTATCAAAGGTGATTTCTCAAATGCGATTTGTTTTTATAACTTCAATGATTTAAAAAGACATATCGCACATTTGTTTTATTTAAAACGAGAACAAAAAGGGACAATGGATACACCGAGAAAAGTGTTTACAATATTAAGAGAACAGCATTCTCAACAGATAATGCTCTTTGGACTTAAAAGTGCTTGTTCAACGTTCAATCAAGAACAATTAATTGCGATCTATCAGATTTATTACATAACTTATGACTGAAAAGGTATAATATATAATATTTTCAATATTATTACAATAGACCAGGCGGGATCTGTTTTGATGTGGATGTTTTATACAGGGTGTAACGGATGCTGATGGCCAAACTTCAGGGGGTTATTATACAAGTAATTTTCAACAAAAAAGTAATATAAGATTTTTTTGGAATGTTGATAGTTGCTCTTTTATTTAACATTTTTTGATTTCAAAAAATTTTGCTCCTTTTTTCATAAAAACAAAAATATCTCTGTTATTCTTACAGCCACATCAAATTTAGACATACCATCGGAAAGAGCATTAAATTTACTACAAGACGAGCATATATGAGTGTTTAAAAAATCTTCTATACCAGGTGCTGTAAAAAGTTAAATGTAATAATTGTGAAATGAGCAAAATTAGTGGTATCTCCTTATTGGTGGTAACGCCAAAAATTTGTTAATGAGGACGTGTTTTTTCTTCAGCAAAAACTACTGTATTTAGTAAGCTCTTCAACGATATATCAACTTTTGAGTTTGCTATTTTTTTTTGGCAACAATATCGAGGGCAAAGGTAATAAAACCGTAAAAATTGAAAATACACAAACTTTATAATACATTATTTTTATTTTAAATCTGTTCGTATTACTCCATGCGTGTAGTTTTTGTGGGAGTTTCTTCAAAAAGCTGTTTTTTAACTCTCCCTCTTTCTTCTGTAATCCGCAATATTGTTACAAATGTGTTTTTGTTTAGAATGCGTCTTTCATGATAGATAAATGCCAAGGCGGCTGTGAAAAACAATATTGACACAACTGTCAAAGTCATAAAATTACTTTAGTGTTCTTGTTAATTACCTACTTAAGTATCTAAATTGAAGATGCCACGTTTTTTCACAAATAACGAGTATCGAGATATTTTATTTGTGTATGGTGTTTGCAATGGAAATTCTAGAGCAGCAGTTGCAGAATATTCTCGCCGCTATCCTGAAAGACGCATTCCAAACAGAAAAACTTTTGTAACTACATTTCGGGTTTTGGGAGAAACAGGCAGTGTTCCAGGACCTCATCGTCTAAATGCCGATCGAGTAAATCGTCATCAAGACCAAATTATAACAGCGCTTTTTGAAGAAACTCCCACATTAAGTACACGCAGGGCAGCAATACAACTTGGGAGAATTTCGCATACGTCAGTTCACAGAAGTCTCAGAAGGAACAACCTTCACCCTTATCATTTGACCCCTGTTCAAAGTTTACTGGATCGTGATAGGGCAGAACGTGTTCAGTTTTGTCAGTGGTATATCCAACAAACTAATAGAGATCCCCAATTTTACAAGCATATAATTTGGACTGACGAGTCAACATTTACCAGAGATGGCATATTTAATTATCATAATGACCATACGTGGGCACCTGTGAATCCTCATGCTGTCAGGCCCTCCAATAATCAATACAGATTCAAAGTTAACGTATGGATGGGTATAATTGGAAATTACGTTCTTAGACCAATTATACTAGAAAATACATTAAATGCAGAGGCATTTCTTGATCTTCTTCAGAACGAACTGCATAATATATTAGAAGAAGTTCCTTTAAATTTTCGGATTAATTCCTGGCTTCAAATGGATGGTTGCCCTGCACATAACAGCAGGGAGATTCGCGCATGGCTAAATGAGCATTATGAAGATAGATGGATAGGACGCTTTGGTACAGTTAGGTGGCCTCCTCGAAGTCCTGATCTAACTCCGTTAGACTTCTTTTGGTGGGGTAGATTAAAATCTTTGGTATATGAAGTACCAATTGAAACTCGAGAACAGCTCGAACAAAGGATTTTTGCTTGTTGGGAGCTACTTCGACAGCAAAATGGAGAAGTGCGTCGCACAGTTGCTTCCGTGCGGAGAAGGTGCGCTTTATGTATCCGTCAAGGGGGAGGTTACATCGAAAATTATTAAGTCATTGTAAATATGTTACTAAGTTATAAATAATTTTTTCAACAATTTTGTTACTTTAATTTAAAAAAGCAGTCTTAAAATAAAAATAAAGTACTATAAAGTTTGTGTATTTTCGATTTTTACGGTGTTTATTACCTTTGCCCTTGATATTGTTGCCAAAAAAAAATAGTAAACTCAAAAGTTGATATATCGTTGAAGAGCTTACTAAATACAGTAGTTTTTGCTGAAGAAAAAACACGTCCTCATTAACAAATTTTTGGCGTTATCACCAATAAGGAGATACCACTAATTTTGCTCATTTCACAATTATTACATTTAACTTTTTACAGCACCTGGTATAGAAGATTTTTTAAACACTCATATATGCTCGTCTTGTAGTAAATTTAATGCTCTTTCCGATGGTATGTCTAAATTTGATGTGGCTGTAAGAATAACAGAGATATTTTTGTTTTTATGAAAAAAGGAGCAAAATTTTTTGAAATCAAAAAATGTTAAATAAAAGAGCAACTATCAACATTCCAAAAAAATCTTATATTACTCTTTTGTTGAAAATTACTTGTATAATAACCCCCTGAAGTTTGGCCATCAGCATCCGTTACACCCTGTATAGTATCGCCAATTTTTGCTTTAATGGCTCCAAAATGATATAACAAAACATAATTTCACTATGCACGCGCTTCAAAACGTGTGCTAAACTTATTATTAAACAAATAGTGAAAAAATTTGAAAAAAATGAATTTATTTTCTCTTTTTTTCAATACAGTTCAAAAATTATTAATTTTAAAGAAAAATTGAAGAGGAAAAAAGATTCGTAATTAAATTTTACACATGATATATCAATTTTCAAATAAAAAAATACAACATAATTATTGCAAAATAGCAAAAACAACAACAAAAAAAGTAAAAAAAATTACAATATTTTTGCGATTTTTTAAAAAGTATTTATATTATAGGTAGGATCTTCATACTTGACCAAGAAAAATTGATATAATAAAACATCACACCAATTTTCGTTAAAATCGATCCTATAGTTTTCGAGTAATAATTTTGCAATCCAGATTTTTGAAAAAAAAAATTGAAATTTTTGCAAATTTAACTGAACCTAAATTAAGACTTCTAGATACTTGAAAATTTTATCACATAAAAAAGGGCACTCAAACTTTAAAATGCGTGGTAATTGTTTAAAAATATGCGTAATTTTTGCGCTTATAAACAAATAGAATAACTTTATAAATTCATTATAATTATTTTTTTAAATTATGCTTTTAAAATACACGGAAAGACGTTTCTTTAAAAGAAACGTGGTGATTCGTTAATTGGTTCCAGAGTTATAGTCGATCAAAGTCGACCGGCATTTGTGGCGTAACTATGAGACTGTTTTTTAAACAAATACCTTTGTCATTCCGAGTACTTTCTGGGAGTGAATTTGCTAAAACTTGCGCCCTTGTGCAACCCATATCAAATGTCGATTAAAACTATTGGATGAAATTCACGAAAAATGTATGGGAGGTAGTGGTGGGGGGTCGAGAGCTCGGCTACTCCGGCCGACTCGAAATTGAAATCGTGCGTTCAAAATAGCGGCGCACTTAAAAATTTTGATTACCTAGTGGTCCGATTTTGATGTTTTTTTTTTTAAATTGATGTCTCGCGAGCTGAAAAGCCCAAATATCGCATTTTCAAATGCGAATTTTTGTTAATTATCGACCAATTAATGTATTCATAATTATTACTTTTTTTTGCTTTTATATGGATTGCATAAGGGCGCAAGTTTTGCAAACTCACACCCGGAAAGTACTCAGAATGACAAAGGTACATGTTTAAAAACAGCCCCCAGGCCTCGTATAGTTACGCCACAAAAGCCGATCAACTTCGATCGACTGTAACTCTGGAACCAATTAACGAATTTTTTCACCACGTTTTTTTTTACCTACGACGACCACTCCTGTAAATACTTAAAAAAAAACACTGTCTGCGACCAATGTAAGATTCCTATTACGTACGGTAAAAAAATCGCACAGCTTGGTAAAAAAATCGTACAGTTTTCCTAGCAACCGCCTAGCAACGGTCAATACAATACTGTTTGTATTTAATAACAATAAAACAAAACAAACAAACAAAATAACGACACAACGGGCTCGAAATACATTATTAATTACTTTATTGACACGCGACAGCGTACCGAGATTCAGGGAATGCGCGATCCATAGCAAAATTTGAAATGACTTTATCCATTATTAAATTAACCCAAGACTCTAAAACTAAGTAGACTGCTCAATGTGGAACCCAAGGAAAAACTGCCTGTTTTTTCGGAGATCTCTCCTGAATTCGACACCTCGCTTCGACACGCCCATTTCTTGGGTCCAGACGTTTCTGTTCTTATCTTACTGGCGGGAACCCTGAATATCGGGACGCTTTGGCATAATTATGCCATGTTAATAGTTATCTAATTGACTGAATTTACATTTATATAAAAAATTATGTGACTAACTGAACTTACAAGTAACCCTAGCCTTCCTCTAGTGACTCCGTGTAGGAATACGGGACAGATAAATCAATCTCATTTAATCTATTCTTATAGCTTGGAAAATCCGCCTAAATACCAGCTATTTGATCTATTATTATTTTTTAAACAACTTCTAACAACTTATTCTTGGAATTCCTACGTTCTTTGGAATGCATTTTGAGCGTTATTTGAAATATCGATTTTTCTCTTTATACCAGATGCTCAACACATGGCCCCGACAGTCTAAGTGAACTAGTTCAAAAATACTGTTAAATTTCATGAAGCCTTCTCCGAAGGACGACCTTGTGGCGACGCTAAACTTACTTGAGAGCCCTTAACTTTTCGATAATTAGTGTTCACTGAAATATTTAACAGTCTGAGTTGGCCCATCCGTTCCGGGAACTAACAAATAAATTACCACGCGTCCAGGCTTTTGTTAAAAAACCATTGGTTGGACAGTCTTTTGAAAACTAACAAGAGTAAGAAAAATTTTAAAATTAAATTCCCCATAAAATAAAGTAATACTTTTTTAAGTCCGTCAACGGGTTAAAACATTCTGTCAGATTTTAATGGTGCATTATCTCTCATCAACCTTTTAAAACACTTCAATTGAACTCTACTCACTGTTGATTAATGATCTTGGTACACTCATACCGTGTACCAAATTTGGCTTTTCTAAGTTTAAATATAACTGCATGAGTTTCTTCGAAATTTGAAACCCCACTTTCAAGGCCTCAGGGGTGCAGCTTAGTATAAAGGTAATTTATGTTAAATCACCATATTTTGGGTTCCCTTATATGCCCCTGCTCTGTGTCGGTTCTTATGCGAAACACCCTGTATTATAAAATATAAAAACACGAATGTTAGGGAGCGAGGGAAATTATGCGGAAAACACGTGATTTAATATTCCGGTTCAAGAGCACAGATATGAAATTCTGTTTGTGGTTAATGAAAATTATTTCCCTTGCGAACAAATATAATGTATATTTTTTAAAGCTCTCATGCAATATTCATCGTACATAAGAGTTTCATTTTTACAAACCTTCTACATATTTATCCATAAATGTACTTTTATACGGGGTGCTCGATTTTCCAGTTGCGTCATTGAGATCAGGGTTATCTTAAGAGAAATACAGTCAGTCAAATTAAGATAAAGTTGCGGAATTTGATGACAAATAACTTGCTAAAGAGAATAGCGGTTTTAAGCGAAAATGTTTCTGGCCAGATTTCTACCAGCTCGATGATAATCGGACAACTAGCATCAGATTCCTAACAACCCAAAAACTCACATTATTTTACATTGCTACAATTTTTTTTTAAATTTTTTTATCAGAATCGGAGACGGGAACTTTTTAAACTCAGACGTTGTTAGAACACTTTTTTTGTGGAATCGAAATATGTAGTTATATGGCGATAATCGAGATCTCAATAGTGTGACTTGGAAAACGACACCCTGTATATCTACATATAGTCTGGACTCATTGTAAATTATTTCATTTAACGAATAAAAATTTAATGTGGTATAAAAAAATTATAACGCTCCTATGACTGAAACAGAACTCTTTTGGTAACAAATAGGTGGATTATGATACTTCATAAATTGTAATATTTCGTTTTCCTAAATATGACTGTGCCAGTAAGCTAAACTCGTTAAATAAATTTCTCCCTTTCTACTCCTTCTTTACACAAAACGTTTGAAAATAAAAAAAATGAATTATTTGTTGAATACTTTCAGAAATCTTTTTCAAAGGATTATAATAAAAAGCTTACAGTCGAACACCCAAATTGACAGAGATTGTTAATTTTTCGACTACTTTACTGCTGTTTTTTTATGACAACCCGACCAAACATTTTTACGAGAAATTCTACGGAGTTTGGCCACGGCAGCCAAATCGCATTAAGACAAAGTACCGACGAGAATTAAATTATCCCTTTTACTCTACAAGGTCTTGCGTGCTTCTCATGTCTGGATGGAATATACCGGTAATAAAATTAGTGGCTAAAGCGTAGCTATTAAATTAGCCTTACGAAAATCCGATTATTCAATCTTTTTCTTTGAACAAAGCGCTAAAGTCTCCGTGTCTGGGGCACCTTGTTGCACGTTTTAATTAATCGAATAACACAGGTATTGTAAAAGTGAATGAGGCATGCATTTTGATGCTTCTAGTCTAGATCTTATTTTTCATTTTATCGAAAAAAGCTACTTTTAATAAAAAATTTTGCTGGTTCCTAAAGTAAGATTGAATTAGAAAAAATTTACATTTATTGTACGGGGTGTTCAAAAAATTGAAGAAACTTTAAATGGTACAAGAGTAAAGTGCACTTATTTGTGAAGATGTGGAAATAAGTTACTAGGAAAAGTTGTTCAAAAATAAAAGCAGTCTCTAATACCAATTTTCGAAAAAATCGGCCTACTTTTATTTATTTGTAATCATTAAATTTATTTTATACAGGGTGATTCATTAACAATGGGAAAATCGAAAGTTGAAGATACTACACGTGAAATGGTGGCCATTGGCGCAAACATGCCTTATCCGAAAGTTGATAGTTTCGGAAATACAGAGTGTTGAAAGTTCAAATTTTAAATCGTTTTTTTGCGAATATTCTGAAAATATGTAGATTAGGAACTTGAAAATTTGTGAAACTATATTTTTTAAGCGACGAATAAGATGCGTGTTGCAATTTCAGCGGTAGCTTTCATTTCAGTATCTCGATCCGTTTTCGAGAAAAATCGATTTAACAAACACTATGTTTTGATAATACGAGAAATTAAAAGCGAAACAAACCAACTGTTTCTTCGTGTTATTACAACAATTAACAATAAAACAAATGAAATTCGTAATAATGATTTAAAGTCTGTGTTCGAAGAATCCACCGTTGACATTTACAAGCTTTACACAACGTTTTCTGAGAGATCTTCGAGTTTGAAACAATATATTGGGATTGCTTCTGACTTCGTTGGCAGCGATTTGTATTCTTTGCCACAACTCCTCACACGAACCAATAAATTCTTTGTAAACTATATCTTTCATTCGAGAATAAATAGAAAAATTAAGAGGATTGAAGACCAGACTTCTGAGTGGCCAAGCAAAAATGCTTCCACGGCTTGAAGAAGTTCCACTTTATTTAAGAAGAGACATGGTTCATGCACGACGGAGCTCCACCGCATTTTTCTCGGCCTGTGCGTGCATATTTAGATGCAGTTTTTTCAAATCGCTGGATTGGCCATATAAGCATTTTTGCTTGGCCACCCAGAAGTCCGGACTTCAAACCTCTTGATTTTTCTATTTGGTCTCGAATGAAAGATATAGTTTACAAAGAATCTATTGGCTCGTGTAAAGAGTTGTGGCAAAGAATACAAATCGCTGCCAACGAAATCGGACGCAATCCCAATATGTTGTTTCAAACTCGAAGATATCTCAGAAAAAGTGTAAAGTGTCAACGGTAGATTCTTCGAATAATTACTTTAAATCATAATTACGTATTTTATTTGTTTTATTGTTAATTGTTGTAATAACACGAAGAAACATTTGGTTTGTTTCGCTTTTAATTTATCGTATTATAAAAACATAGTGTTCATTCAATCGATTTTTCTCTAAAACGGATTGAGATACCGAAATGAAACAAGAATACATAATTAATAGAAAAATGATTGCTCTTTCAGGTTTTCACAAATTTCATGTTAGATGTACAGGGTAAAAAGTTATTAACTAAATTTTCTGTAAAATTGGTCGTAAGTGGTGTTCTCTATGAGCAATGCTGAAATTACAACACACGTCTTATTAGTCGCCTAAAATATGATAGTTTCACAAATTTTCAAGTTCCTAACCTACATATTTTCAGAATAATCGCAAAAAACGATTTAAAATTTTAACTTTCAACACCCTGTATGTCCGAAACTATCAACTTTTGGATAAGGCATGTTTGCGCCAATGGTCACTATTTCACGTGTAGTATCTTCAGCTTTCGATTTTCCCATTGTTAATGAATCACCCTGTATAAATTAAATTATTCCAAATTAATTCACTCAATATTGGGCCATTTTATACATTTGTGGCTATATTTAAACTAAAACTGAGTAACTTCCACTCAAATATAGGTTCTTCTTAAGGAGGTTCGACACCGAAAAAAAAATGGTAAGAAAGTTTTCAAAGCAATTGAAATCTGTTAATAAATATGCAAACTGTCTCGTGTAAAAATATCAGATCGATTGCCAATGTAGTTTTTTTGAAAAATGATATTAAAAATTGTGCTCTTATACACAGGCTCTTATGGGAGTTGGGGCAAAAACTTTAATCAAACGTGAATATTGCTCTTAAAAATGGTTAGGATCAGGAAAATAAAATTGTAATTAAAGAATTAAATATTACTAAACATTTTAAAACAATAAAAATATGCACTTACAATGTAATTATTGAGATAATGGAATGAATATATAACGTTTTGACAAATTCGAACAAACATCTGATCCAATGAAATGAAATATGGCAACACTGTACGCTGTATTTAACGCTTCGACTGACGCGCTATATTTGATTAGCTCGATTATAGACTATAAAATTATTCCAGTCGAAAACATATGTAGTAATAATTAATATTAAACAAATTTTTCGTGATCTAATGCTATATAATAGCAATTTGAAACAAAAATTGTAAGGATCTCTTTGCAAAACAAACAGTATAGATGTTCTGTCATAATCTTCAATTTGACAAGGCGACGTCTTACTATCATACACTGAACTTCTTGATAGTTATCATATGGATTCTCGGTTTGCACATTTTACTTTTTTCTCATCAATCCACATTCTGTTTCATACGCATTTTATATTACTTTTCAGTCATTACTTTTCCTTTGTACCTTGGATGTTTATTCATGTTTACGGAATACGCGCAAAGTTGACAGCAATGACAGTTGACCCAACTTCTACCACCACGCCATAACAATGTTGCCAGATTTCTTCCATAATTTTACAAGCTCTTAATAATAAATAGACACTTGTATTCAAATAAAAAGTAAATTGCCGTGCATTAAACACGAAAAATATATGCAAGCTAATATGTGTTGTATAAACTTCATTCGTATATATTATATTTAGTTCACTCAAATTAATTTATGTAAGGTTGGTACTACAACGAAACTACCGTGTATAAGCATAGGCTTCCCTCCCGCACCGCCTACCCCGCAAGAGATGTATCGAACATCCTTAAATAAATTCTTCACGTAAAGTCGTATTTGCTGCACTTGTACCTAAATCAGAGTAACTGTCCTGATTACTGAATGAGCCCATCCTTTTTCATTTCCAGATGCATTGTCTTTGTCTGTTCCCATCGTCCCAATTAGGTTATCTCATGACTGTGGCGTGGTGGATGGCAGTATGGCGTATGGTGTGCTCTGGAGTTGGACAAGTATCGGTTTATCTGGTTATTCTAATGAAAATTGTATTTAAATGCAGTGATTTAATTACAATAATTAAAGACAATATATTAAGTCTCGATTAATATTTGGTTAAATAAACAGATAGTTAAATTGTTATCTATAATTACGTATTTGTAACGTACAATATAGGTTATGGCAATCTATTCGTCCGATCAGTTCACCAATTCCTTTAATCGAGACCTAAAATATTGTCTCTAAAACAGATCTCTGTAGAAACCACTGTGGCAGATTAGTAGTTTATGACTTTTACAATGATATTTAAATTAAAATTTAAAGAGACTATAAAAATTAATAATAGATAAATTTAAATCATATTAGAGAAAGAGTCAACTCTAAATTGGTTTTATATACTTAGAATAGAGTCAAAAGTCACTCAATTGATAGTTAGCAGTAACTCGGATTTGAATGAAACTCATTCGTTTGTGATGCAATAGTTTCACTCAGTTGTACTCGTACTAATAGAGTGAACCTTTCACTCAATCGGGCGTGGACAGAAATTGATACATTATTGAGTAAAATTGAGCGAAATTTGAGTGAAATTTTTTAAAAATATAAAAACATTACGAAAATTCACAGTTGTGGGAAAACATTATTAAATCTTCGTCCAAAAAATTGTATCTTTTTTTATCAATCAACGAAAAATGCAGCCCACAAAACGTAGGAATAAATACATTTAGAAATATAGGAAAAGAGATTGTTACTTAATTCTCGTAATCTAAATTGCTTTTGACGCATGTTCTGCCAAAACATTGATTTACATTTACCAAAACGCCACTGTGGATGGAAACTCACAGCAGCGATAAAAAACTACATTATAGATTGAATATAGCCCAAACTAGTGATTTAATAAACATTACTCTACTATGGCAGCCACCAGTATTGTTACCATTCCTATAAATCCCAAAGAATAGTGCTAAAATTTCCCTCTTTTTGAATTAAAATTTGATTTTCTGGCATTTCTGTTTTGTTTGTGACAGTTTTCATATTTCGTTAGATGTAACACCTAATTTCATTATAGATTTAAAAAGTTGTGAAAATAAAATGCTTATTTTTCATTAATATGACCGGTCATAGAAAAAATAGAGTATGCAAATCATACTCATTATTAAGACTTTTGTTTTCATTACAATATCGTGTCTTAACAGATCATTATTATTAAAAGTCTTTCCAAAATGCACTATTTTCGTTAGTAAACTTCTCAAATAATTTGTCACTCACGAAACATATAACATTCTCATCTCTCGCTGCAAACTATACCATCTCGGTAAATAATATTGACGGTAAGATTATATGATATTGTTTACGCAAGGATTTTCCAGGCAAGGGGAAGTCGACGTAATATCGCAGGGATCAGACTTGACTGTCGCGAATCGTTTTCGTTCCGGGTCCTAATAGGACGATAGATGTGGGGGGTATATTTTCAAATAAATTATGTAGCACAACAAAATGCTCTACGTACGTTTCTATACTAAAGGAGAAATCAGTGTAAGAGGAAGCTGTCAAAGGAATGAAAGCCTATGATTTGAATTTCATTCGACACGTAAAGAATGAGAAAGTTATTGGTTTATCCTCAGTGTCGAAAATATTGCTTTGCCCAATATGTTTCCTCGCCATATGGCGTTGAGTATTTTTACTAATGCTATAGCTTCAGATGAGGTAAAATAATAAACATCTGGCTGAGAAAAATGTAATTAAAAAAGGCGAAATCTAGTTTTGATCTTTATCATTAATTATTTTACATTTTTTTACCATGAATTGATATAATTTTAAGAATTGATATCATTTTCAAAATATTTCCAGATTTAAATAATTAAACACAAACTCTTATTTCCAGGAAATACTTATTCCATCAAATTAAATATAACTACACTACATAATGCGCAACCGCGAACAACCAACGGAACAGGTAGAGTAGAAGAGTATCATCCATTACCGTGCATGCGCAATGTGAGATGTGAATGTGCATATTATGAATGAAATGGATGGTTTATTATCCGAATGAGTTTTGTAGTCTCACTGAAATATCCTGACAATATAATAGACAAATTAGTTAACCGAGTCTTAATAAGAATTGTCATTAAGTAATAAATATTTATTAATTGAATCGTTGATTTCTGCTTAATTTAAAGTTGTTGAATAGACAGTGCCTTTATAATCACTATTGACTTGGAGCTGCATATTATGATTCATATTAATTAATTTAAATGCACAATTTTGTAAATTGCTGTTAACAATCAAAAATTAAATCCTTTATTCATTATGTGGAAAACTTTCAATGCTTCATATTTTCAATACTTTCATAATAATAATATGTATAACGAGCCTATAATTTGTGCATTAATTTGTATTTAGGTAAACTGTGGAACAAAATATTTACATAAAAATGCTTTACTGATTGCCAGTAAACCAACATTTCATAAAATATAATAAACCTCGCATTCGTGGGAGAAATTTTCCGACTCGATTTTTTTGCATATTCAGATTCGTGAGATGTTCCTTAACCTGAATCAAGATGACGCCGGCCGGAAATCTAGTGCCCATTTGTTTAAACAAACTTTTTTTAAACAAATTGTAAAAATTGGATTTTTCACTCCGGAAATTTTTAGGTTTTTTGGCACATTATAAACAAAAAAGTTCCTATGCACTATGCCTCTAAAATTGATAGTTTTAAAGTTATAAACAATTTAAGTTACTAAAAATGCGAAAATGGCGATTTTCAACGGCCGATTTCCGTGTTAAAAATTGTTATTTTTGATGTTGCCGGGTATCTAAATTAAAGTTTGAACATCCCCCTACAAGATGCTGAAGAGTTTTTGGGACTCGCATTATTCTAAAGCCTTGTTTTTTAATTGATAATCAAAATCTCGCCTCTCTCATACGCGGATTCGTTATTTCGTCTAGCGGCTTCAACTTATGTTCTTTGAATTTAGCATTCTATTACTACTCATAAAATAATGTAAAAATTGATTATTTAAATTTCATAATTCATAATAATTTTATTTAATTAATTCAAAATTGTACGAATGGAGTGCAGAAAAAAAATAAAAGGGCAATAGTATCAAATACATTTGATTTTTATTAAAGAACATTTATTTAACACTATTATTATCATACATTTATTCAGTCATAAGAATTCTCACACTGTTCTATGTTACAACCACATAAAGGTAAACAAGTGACGTAGTTTTTCCTACAAGAACAAGCTTTAGTCTTACAGTTTTTTGTACATTTACATTGTTTAACTAAGTCTTTGGTAAATGGATCTTTGGTAATAAATTTACGTATTAGAGACGCGCGCGCGGCTCATAGCGCATTATTCACAATTAAAAAACAAGGCTTTAAAATAATGAGAGTGGTAAAAACTCATCAGCATCTTATAGGGGGATGTTTAAACTTTAATTTAGGTAGCTAGCAACATCCAAAATAACAATTTTTAACCCGGAAATCGGCCGTTGAAAATCATCATTTTCGCATTTTTAAAACTGTTTATAACTTTAAAACTATCAATTTTAGAGGCATAGTGCATAGGAACTTTTTTGTTTATAATGTGCCAAAAAACCTAAAAAAAAATCCGGAGTGAAAAAAACAATTTTTACAATTTGTTTAAAAAAAGTTTGTGTACTTAAAATCATATGTACTTGTTGCTGATGGATTAGGGAGTTTCCCACATAATGACTAACAAATTTTAATTTTTCTGAGAGTTACCACTAAAACGTTTCAGTAAATCTACTAATCTACAGCTGCTACAGGAGCATCTTTAGCCACTATAGGGAGAATCTTAAGCAAAGTTTAGTTCTCCTAAAAAGCGCAAGAGAATATATATAAAAACCAACATACCAAAATGGGAACAAATGGATATTAGAAACATGATCTACAATTTTCACAGAACGAAAGGATGTCGTGTTACCCTGACACAATTAGAAGAAAATTAAGTGCAGAATAGGACTTTTCGGGAAAACGTACCTCCCTGTACACCATTATTAAAAAACTTGGATTCAGGTGGAGGAAAATTAAGAACACTGGGAGGGTGGTAATAAAAGTTGACAAAATTATGTTTTATTTAAATTAGAAGCTGTGGAAACTCTGACAAGAAGAATTTTCATCATCAGTTACTGTCGAAGACTGGATGAAATGTTGCCAAAATGTTGTTAAAGTTGAAGATAATTACTTGTAAAACGAGGTTCGAGTGGATGTGGTAGTAGATTTGATTGTAATAGCTTCTGGTAGTGAAAGCTCTACTGATGAAGATGATTTCGAAAATTTGTCAGATTAGTTGCTGTAGTAGGTCACTTAAATACATGTTTCTTTGTTTATTCCTTTTTTTATACCAGCGGGATTATAATAATTGTATTATCTTCTAATTTATTTATGATTTGTACTATAGTGTACTGTAACAGAAATACAAACACATTGTAAGCCAAAAAATCTGCTTTATATACACCCTGTATATATAGTAGATCTTTTGACTTTTCAATTTAATATTATGTTAATGTACTTCTGCCGCTTTATGTGAGCAAAAAATGCAACTTCATTTTTCTCAAAAATGGTACATACCGCCAAAGAACCGCACAAAGCATATGGAAATTGAACACCGGTCAATTTTTATGAAATTTCGTATTTTGATAGTCCTCGTCATGCTGATCAAAAGTCTCCATGAGCACGAAGCCCCACAACCCCTTGCAACCCCCCAAAACCGCCCCCAAATACCAGGGTAATGAACTTGACAGATTACAGGTCAATTGGCTTACCGTAATATTGCTTTAGTGTAGTCGAACCAACAGACACTTATGCCATAACTAGCCTTAAGACTATCAATGGGCACCGAGCCCTACAACCCCCACCAATCCCCCAAAACCACCCCCAAAGGTCAGGGGGATGCACATCCCACAAACAGCAAAAAATCTTATGGCAGGTGTTGGTACTCTTTGAGGGTTAAAGGGTATTAAACAATAAGATGGGTGTAGGATGGAATTCAAGATTGAATTATAATATAATTATATATATTATAATTATATAATTTAATTATAAGCCGTAAGCAGGGAAAAGTCATGTCAGGCTTCGATAAAAGCTGGGGTTGGTCCGACCCCAACCGTGGAATTTGGGTTGGAAGTGGGTGGTTCAATTGTCGGGGGGTTGGTGTCGGAGAGTATAGAGTAGTGATCGTTTAGGTGGCTGTGAGATGGAATTCACGATTGAACAGTTACGCAACCAGTAAGCAGGGAAAAATCACATGACAGGCTTTGGTAGTCGGTGGAGAGGGAGAGGGATGGGGTGTTAAGTATTTTGAAGATAGTAGTCTTAAGCCTAGTCACAGTTTGGGTGGCTGAATGTTCGACTGCAGTAGTAAAATATTTCCATAAAAATTTACCGGTGTTCAATTTCCATTATGTTTTGTGCGGGGTTCTTTCGACAAGTATACCTTTTTTTTTAGTATGCTTTAGAGTTTACATAACCGTTTAGAAATGTGACAAATTTTTACTTTTAACATATTTTTTTTTCGATTGTACCCCTCCAATTACCTGTATATCGGTGACACTGCTTTTCAGAAAGAAACCGTTTGCACATTATTCTTAAGGCACAGTTGATGTTTACTCGTGTACAAATTTTTACATTTTTATCTTTAGTCGATTTAAAGATAATAATTAAGGAAATCCATTTGGAAAGTAAAAACGTCAACATACTGTATCTCGAAAACAGGGCATCTAAAAAGAAAATGTTACATGAACTACCCCAATTATTTTCCTTGCACACAAGTTTTTTTGAAACATGAACGGAACACCCTGTATATTTTAATATTCTGAAAAATAACCGGGAAAATTTCAATGCATGCCGCTTCCGCTGTAAATTGTTACAGTAGGTCCGAGAACAGAACTTCATTGGCTTATTCTTTTCTTGGAATTCTACCTCATCAAATATGTACGGGCTGTACTTAAAATACTGTTTTATTAGAGTTGATAAAATTCCTTCAATTTCTTTATATTATCTTTCTCCTTGTTTGGGAAACTTTTAACTTCTCATTAAAAGTTGAGAGAATATTTAATAAATTTTTTTATTAAATGGTAAACAAAATCCATTTGAGCCCTCAGTGTAGGATGTGCAGTGGCAAATTAATGACCTGGGGAGACTATACTTTCACTATGAGTTTTCTGCTGGTTGTATTTCCATATCTCTTTATATCAAGTGATGATTTATGCATATCATAGCTTATGTGAAATTTCATTTTCTCAAATTATATCCTTAATGAATAATAATAATGTAAGACAAGCTGATCTTTTATGGAAATATTTATATTTTAATAAAATATACTCAATTTTCTGCAACAATTTTTAATCGTTATCATTAAAACTGTCAAAACTTGAGTATTTTGATGTACTTTTTTCATCGGCAAATGTTTGTTTCGGTTAAGAAGAGGCATAAGCTTTATGTTATCTAGACAGCTACATATTTTCCTTATACAAAGAAAACTCCTGAAATGCTATATAAGAGGAATTTGTCATGTCAACTTTGTGAGCTAGTTAAATACAGAGAACAGAGTTCTCGTTTACAAAGAACGACTTGCAGAAGTAAAACAGCTTGCGGTCCATAAGTTTGAAATAAATAGGAAACTTCCTTATTATTCATTTTTCAGAAAACGTTATTCTTGAACGAAGTAACCTGTTAGATATTTTCGACCGCAGAGAGATATTTAGTCCCGGTGCATAATCAAAAATATGAAATAGTTAAAAAATTTACAGACATATTAAGGAAAATATACACTTTTTTCGTTGTCTAGATAATTACGAAATATAACTCGTATCTACCACAGCAGAGCCCCGAGAAGCTAACTCATGTTCTCCAAGAAAATAAATTAGCTTTGTCTGTAAGACTTTTAATAATTTCACAATTTTTCACACTTCTTTGTATTTTTCGTGAGAAATGCGTAGTTTTTGCGAACGTGCGGGCCAAGGAACTGGACCACCACGACCTAACCACTGGTTTGGATATACGTGATTTAGGTGTTCTCTAACCTGAAATATAAATAGGTAATAGGCAAAGTATAATAACAATAAAATAATCACATTACAGCCAAAGGAACGGGCGCAAATCCGGTATTTTACATATAAATGGGATTTTGGAAAAACTACGCAACTTAGGTACAGGGAAAGCTATTTAAAATTGTAGGGTCTACAGAAAGGCATCTAATGAAATCATAAAACACATGGTGTTTATTTGAAAAAGTCGAGATTTTTCAAATTTTAAATTATCAGGTTTGGCACGATTTTTTTTTTACCCCTGTATATCGCAGGTCAACTTTTGATAAGTTTATAGAAAGATCCATCTTCACTCTACAGTTCCTGAAAAAAAATTCTAGCTGTCATACAATCATAATTATGTCAACTACTAGAAGTGACGAAACATAAGAAAAAAATTGAAAAGTCGATTATCTCGAAAACTATCAATATTTTAATAGGGATCATAACACAAAGTCCCGTTAATTTTTCACGTAGAATTCGATAATGCCATAAAAATATAGGTTTCCATTAAAAAAAAAATTAAGTTGGTACCTGCCCAGGAAAAACTGAACACCCTGTATATGCAAATATACTTTCATTTTGTGCAGCTCTGTAGAAAAAAAAATAAATTATATCTTTTATTAATCTAGATATTGGACTTACGCGCACTAGGTGGACACGGTGTATAATTTCTAGTACCTAATAAAATTGGTTTTTATGAGTGCAATAAAAAATAAAAGCCCTTATTGTACGATTTCTATTAAATGGTCTGTGCTGTGGAGGGTTACAGTGTAAGCTAGGAAAGCACAGCTTCCCCTACAGTATACATTTCTTTACTCCTTTTTAATTCTTTGTGGCAATTTAAATTAGTCTGGGAAATGCTTTCCGCCAATTTATGGCATAGCATTAGCGAAAATTACCGAAACTCGCTGAAGTCGTCTCGAAGCAACACATGTCTTACGTTGGACGCTGGAATCCGTCAGCTTACAATAAGCATATACTGGGAGTGTGTAATTGTTATTATCCCGTGCATGTGTAGAAGTTCTTAGAGTAAATACAGTGAACAGTCTCAGTGTAGATATTTTATTTTAAACAGCTTTGTAGTTTCTATAAAATGAAATTAAAATTTGTGCATACAATTTACAGATTTCAAATATAGAGATAATGGAAGCAGTTAACAGCTAAAATACAAATACAGGGTGTAACTTTGAGCGGGTCATATTTACACAGAGGCTACCTTTGACCTTTAGAGACATGTATCAATAGTTTATTTTTTCAAATTCCGTCCTGAAAAGTCCGTCCGCTGAACAAGCTGGTGTGATCTCAAACAACGGCACGTGTTAGTAGCAGCGCATGCTCTATTGAGAACTGGGCCATGCATTGTTGTAAAATCTTATAATATAGAGAACAAAATTCATATTTTTTCCAGTTGAAATTGAAAAAAATCTCTGAAACAGGTCAATTAGTAAATAGAAATTGTCACTTTTCTGTAAAATTTTCTATTTTTTTTAGCCATGTTTGATAAATCTTTAACATTACCGACATTTTTATAGAACGCTCTATATTTTATAGTATAAATAGACGAATTCAGATTCAGATTTGAAAAATCTCGACTTTTTCAAATAAACACCATGTGTTTTATGATTTCATTAGGTGCCTTTCTGTAGACCCTACAATTTTAAATAGCTTTCCCTGTACCTAAGTTGCGTAGTTTTTGCAAAAAACCCATTTATATGTAAAATACCGGATTTGCGCCCGTTCCTTTGGCTGTAATGTGATTATTTTATTGTTATTATACTTTGCCTATTGCCTATTTATATTTCAGGTTAGAGAACACCTAAATCACGTATATCCAAACCAGTGGTTAGGTCGTGGTGGTCCAGTTTCTTGGCCCGCACGTTCGCCTAACTTAAATAGTTTTTTTATGTGGGGTATATCAAGGAGCGAGTATACGAAGTACCACCAACGGATATTCAAGACTTAAAAGAAAATATTCAAAATGAGTTTCTAACTATAACGCCTCAAATGTTAAGAAATGTCCACATTCATTTTCATCGTAGATTAATGCTTTGTGTAGAAAACAACGGTGGACAGTTTGAACATTTATTTTAAGTTAGCTTGCGACTATGAGTATTCTTTTTTTCAAAATTCTATTCATCCAAAATTGTTTTATCTCCAATTTCACTAATAACTTTCCTAACTGCGGTAACAGTGCTTGATTTTCAATATGATACGGATGAAACTTCTTCAGTATTTTATTTGTCAAGCTTTTGAAAATTCCAAGGTCATTACTAATTTCCTGACACTAATATTTGGATTTTCAACAGCAGACGCCACAACTTTAAACTAAATATCGTTGTTACTTTCATGTCTCCTGGTAGTTTTCTCATAATTCGCATTTGCTGTTCATTCAAACCTTTCCTTCACATTTTCTGGAATCTCTGTAAATTTGGATTATTTGCTTTGTAAATACGTGCTGCTAGCAAACATTTTCCATATTTTGCTAATTCTTAATCACTTGTAGCGATTTTATGGTTTTTTGATTTTATTTACAAATAAATGGTAACTTTCCATAAAGATTTATTTATTAAACTCAAATATCTAAATTTTTCAGTTACTAATTTTTATTTTAAATAGTGTAGCTAGACAACTAATAAATTTAATAAAAATAAATACCCTTACAATATTTTTCCCGACAAAGGAACGGGCGCAAATCCGGTATTTTACATAAAAATGTTTTTTTGCAAAAACTACGCAACTTAGGTATAGGGCAAGCTATTAAGAAATTGTAGGGTCTACATAAAGGCATCTAATGAAATCATAAAACACAGGGTGTTTTATTTCAAAAAGTCGAGATTTTTCAAATTTTATATTATCAGGTTTGGCATGATTTTTTTACCCCCTGTATATCGCAGGTCAACTTTTGAAAGAGCCATCTTCACTCTAAAGTTCCTGAAAAAAAAATAATTTGTAGCTGTCATACAATCATAATTATGTGACGAAACATAAGAAAAAAAAATGAAGAGTCGATTATCTCGAAAACTATCAATATTTTAATAGGGATCATAACACAAAGTCCCGTTAATTTTTCACGTAGAATTCGATAATGCCATAAAAAATATAGGTTTCCATTTAAAAAATTAAGTTGGTACCTGCCCAGGGAAACATGGACACCCTGTATATGCAAATATATTTTCATTTTGTGCAGCTCGGGAAAGTAGGCAACTCTGTATAAAAAAAAAATTAAGTTATATCTTTTATTAACCTAGATATTGGACTTACGCGCACTAGGTGGACACGGTGTGTAAAACACTCATTTCTGACACGATCGTAAATAATTTTATAATGAATGAAGTATATGAATCGATATTAAATTCATAAATGTTGACGGGTATAGTTTAATGAGATCCAAATTTATCAGTTTCGGTACCGCACAGTCAATTAACTCCTCTCTTTTTGCTGCGATCGGCTCAAAGTGAGCGAGTGCGCCACGCAGAAAGCTTAATTACAAGTTTTAGCATCGGGTCTGTGTTTGCCTTAGGTAAAAGCATACAAAATTAATTAATCATGAAAGGTTAGATCTCGTCAATTTACTCCGCCTCTACACTTCCACTGTTGCCCGTTTCAAGCTTTTGAACTGCATTTGCACAAAAGCTGATCTATTAATTAATTTCTGAAACATCTAGCATCAAAGATGTACTGTCTGTTGGGTTTCAGTCATTTCTAGTTCTAGAAATGTGCCAAAAAGTTATTTTTAAGAACGAAGGGGGCATTAACATTTACAAGTGAATGTCTGATTGACCAGGGTGTGCACAATCCATAGGACTTTAAGGCATCTCAGAAACTACTAAAGATAGATTTTTTTTTAATATGTTAGTCAGTCAAAATGAAAGTGAAACAATAATGTACAGGGTGATTTACAAGTTTAGAGATATACGCGTCATTAAAACAGAATCGACATCACTAAAAAAATTATTAAAAAAATGTTTGAAGTTATTAGGTATGTTTAAGACCAGTACGTAACTGAACCATTGTAACGTGTTTATTAAAATGTATCTCAATTTTTTTGAGTGCACACATTCAGTTAGCTTCAGCGATTTAATTTGACAAATGACTATTTTCAGTTTTACTGTGGTTTTCATAGAATTCTTATTACAGTGATTTATTATTTGCAACCTCCTTACAAATGTTCAAATTGACTTATGTATACAACAATGTAGAAATACTGCAAATTTTATGTACAGCGATTTGTGTAAATACAGAGTCAGCCGAGCTATCATAGAATCAGCAGTCCCAAAAATGTTTCTTCGTATTACTGTGATTAAGTCAATAGGTATTAAAAAAAAAATAGTAGTGGTTTTAAGACTTTCCCGGACTGTCCTGTTAAACTACCAGGGGTCTTCGTTATTTACTACTGCTCCAGGATTAGAGACTTTCTTTGATGCAATCAACTCTTTTGAGTAGGTACTTGAGAAGCGATATTCATGTATTGTTTGTGGGAGATTTCAATACACCTAATTTTATTTTAGGTACGGTTGATGGGAACAATTTTATTATTGATAATTTTCAACAACTTCACGGACTTCAGCAACGCAATAATGTTTTCAATAACAACAACCATATTTTAGATTTAGTGTTTTCTAATTTCAACTGTAATGTTGAAAAATCTAATTGCCCTTTAATCAGTGAGGATCGTCATCACCCTTCTTTACTGATTACATTTAGCAAAACTGCTGCAGAGTCACAACATAAGTTTGTAATGAATTTCACTAGTACAGCCTACAATTTTAAGAAAGCTAATTTTCTACTTCTATACGATCAGTTTTGATGATGTGAAGGATGTGTGTTTAAGGTTTTATGAAAAATTATAGGTATAGTTTGTTCGACGTTGCTGTTCCTAAGTTTACGTGTGGGGTTATTAAACTAATTCTTGCCAAAGCTGCTGCCCTTAATAAGTATAAAAAATATAGAACTATCGAATATTACAATGGGTTTAGGGATCTCCGTTCAAGATGTAAGCGACTCATTAATGAAGCCTACAAATCGTTTATAAGTGACTCTGAAAAAACCTTATCTATCGATTCTAAAAAGTTTTGGAATTTTATTCAGAGAAAGAAGGGCTCATCGCGTATTCCGTGTATCATGGTCCACAATAATATTGAGCTCTCTAACCCTATTGATATTGTAAATGCCTTTGCTGATTACTTCAACAGTGTCTTTATTCAATCTCATCCAATAGACTCATCTGCAAATGGTAAACGTTCAGTACCTATTGTCATTTCGTCTATTAAGGAGGAAGATGTCTTACGAGGTCTGAGAAGATCTAAAGACTCCTTCACAATGGGTGTGGACGATATTCCAAGTTGTGTGTATTATTTAACTGTACTTTAAAACATTCCACTTTCCTGTCTCTTTGGAAAAAGGCATATGTGTGTCCAATATTTAAGAAAGGAAAACCTAATGAAATTGCGAATTGTAGAGCAATTTCTTTGCTGAGTAATTCTTCTAAAGTTTTTGAATCTACTCTGCATAATGAAATTTATTGTCTCACTAAACATCTTCATCAACATGGATTTATGCAGAGAAGATATACCATTTCAAATCTCGCTGTCTTTTCTCAATTTATTTCGGAAACTTTGGATGGAGGAGGGCAGGATGACGTTATATTTACAGATTTTCAAAATCATTACATCTTACTGGCAAAGTTACAAGGATTTAATTTTTCAGATTCTTCGATCAGGCTGTTGCAATCGTATTTAACAAATAGACAATCTATGGTCAGGTTTCAAAATTTTACCTCTCAAGCTTTTTCTCCATCTTCAGGGGTGCCTCAAGGCTCTAATTTGGGACCGCTTTTGTTCTTACTTTTTATTAATGGTCTTCTGGATATTTTTTTCACGTGAGAAACTGATGTTCGCAGATGTGTAATGTCTTTCACTCGTAAAACTAATTTTGTTGTCTACGACTACAATGGATTTTCGGTTTTTCTTGAACACGCCACCTCCAATCGACTTTGGACAACAGGGCCTTTCCTGGGTAAAATTGAATGCTCTTTCATATTTTTCGAAAACATTTGCAAAATATCAAATCGGCTATACTTTTTTTTAATAAAAATATGCATAGAGACCCCTCTATCTCCACCACTGGAACTAATATGCGATGATTTTCTGTGTCAAATTATTTGCCCTCAAATACTAAGTCTTTCGCCGCAACATGATGATTTTTTTTGTCAGCGGTTATTTAGTTAAAAAATAAATAAATAAAACAAAAATAAAATTGAACGCCCTGTATCTCAGAAACGAAGCGTTTTAGGACCCATATATATAGGAACTTTTAGACTCAAAATGAGGTCTTCTACTGATTCCTGAAGTCCTGCTATTTAAATGTGGGACACCCTGTATATGTATTTGTGTATTTACGTATGTTTAGTATTAGTTAGACAATTACTGTATTAGACGCAGATATTTATTCCTGTAATTGGGTTTAATCCTGTTGGGATAATTAAACTTATTATTATTTACTACCGTAAAAAAGTTTATCCAGTTTGCAAATAGTCTATCTGGATTTTTTTATTAATACTTTATTTCAATCTGTATTTTTTATGTGATCTGGGATTTACTTTTATTATTATTACAAACAATTACAAATACAAATGGCGAATATTGGAACGCTCCAGAAGTGTATTTGTATATCCGCTAGTATATCCGCTAGCCCAAATCGTCGCGGCTACATCTTATTCGTTCTTTCTCAGCTTACGCATTTCTGCCTAAGACAGACATGCAATCTTTATGTCGATCTCTACGTCATCAGTATATGCACAGAAGTTATACAAATTTAGGAAAGAGACGTTATAAAGTAATAGGACAAAAGTAAAACATTATACATTAATAATCCTAACTTAAGACTTAATTATTTATAGTTGATTGCATAACCATTATTCGCAATAACTTTAGCACACCTTCTGGGCATGGATAAGATCAACTTTTGGATAACGTTTTCTGGTATACTTTGCCAAATTTCAATTATATTATTCCGTAAAGCTTCTTTGTTTCTGAATGTTTCTGTTCTTATTCTCCTTTCTACTAACTCCCACAAGTTCTTAATGGGATTTAAGTTAGGTGATTGTGATGGCCAATCCTAAACTCGTACATTATTGCCACGAAATCAATCTTTCACAAGCTGTGAGCTATGCTTGGGATCATTGTCCTGCTGAAATATGAATTTCAGAGGAATTTCCCACGCTGCATATGGCATCATAACGTTCTGAAGGATATCTCTATAATTAATAATAATAATTCCATCAATGAAATGAATAGGAATTATTAATAAGTGTTGCTTTATTTTTGTCCACATAAATTAGCTCACTTAAGACAAAAACTGTATAACAACAAAACTGAACTGTCAAACCCAATGAACTGTCAAACCCAATTGAATGACAGTAGCCTACTACGTACATTTTCCACATAAATGTGGCTTTACCAATAGTGTACATTATACAAAGAGTGTCAAATGAATAAATAAAATAAAGCAAATAATAATTATTGTTATATCATTTTTATTTATCAGGCTAAAACTTTTGTTATAGTATTTTGAGCAGCCCGACAAAACACCCCGAGCTGTTATACAATACAGTATTATTGATTCCGCCACGGATTAATATAACGCCGTTAAATTCTGTATAGATTAATAAAAAACAAAATTTCACGTGCGCCCTTCCCCAAAGCTCTCCCCCGTGCTGTACGAATGCTCGACTTACCGGAAAGTGAGGGTGACCTGGCCATAGACCTTCCTGTTTTCGACGAACTCCGGATCGACGAGCAGGACGCCCTGCAATCTATCGATTCCGCCGCTCGATACCACCAAGTCTCGGGAACTCAAATACAGCGTCAGCTTCTGGTTCGGTGAGGCCTTCTTGAATACCCTGCAAAAAAAAGACGGTGATATTAAATTCGGCGCACCGTAGCAAGTTTAAAGAGAAATTCACTCTTATCGCTCTCCCGAAATGTCATCGGCGTCGCTACCCTTCAAAGAGGAAGTATATTTTTTGTAAATTGTGTTTTATTTGCTTAGGGATTGGAACTGTCGCGAAATATCAATTTTCTACTTGAAATTGGTGTCTGGGATGTGCCACCTTTCACTTTATTGGTTTGTGGCCTGAACTGAAACTGAACTTGTAAATCATTTCTGCAATATACAAGGTGTTCAGGAATGATCGAAGCCCACGTGGCCGGGATTGATTGTCAACCAAAATTACACTACATGCAATGATTGAAAGGTAATTTACTAAAGACAGAGAATGGTCCAGTGAAGTACATATTACATTTCTGTGCAAACTTTGAACTTTAATCCGCTAAATATATATTTCTAGTTTAATGACCCAGAAAATTAAGTGAATTCGTCAATAATGCAAATGTTATTGTTAAGATATGTTAATGTATATTAAAATTGTATTTCAAATCAGGCGAATACAGTGGGGAGTGGTTGACAGTTAAAATGTGATTTTAACTCAAAAAATCGATCACTAGTGTCGATCGATGATATCACGCATTATCATGTAATAAAGGCCAATTCCTTTCTGCGCGATATTCTGGCCGAATACGGCGAATAGACTCTTTTAGTGTAACGTCACATATTTAGGCAACACGCAACCAATTGTCATCGTTGAAATTGTACAGACCGAATCTGACCCTTGTGTACTATTTACATAGATACTAAAAAAATGAATAACTTCAAATTAATTTATTTTTACAAGGATTTGGAAGTATTTAAGAACAACCAACACGTGTTTCATAAAATAGATACACTATTATGCTTAAAACTAACAAAAAATGATTTAAAAGAATATTCCTAAATTTAAATAAAGTAAAAATTTTACATTAGCCGTGTTATTCCTAATGCTCATTCTCGGAAAGAATAGCCGTACACACAGGTGAGCTCTTGTTGATATGTTATCGCTGTCATCATTTTCTCTTGTTTTGTTTAATCTTAGCATTTTCTAGTTCTACTAAGTATTGTTATTGTTTTCCTTGGTATTGTACTGTATCAGTGTGTTTATCGAGTGTTTTTTCTTCAAGTGGTTTATTATAGACGTACTCTTAACCATAACCAAACTTTCCTTGAATGATATCCTGTTGCGAAGCTACTTCACTTACATCAAATTATTTTTAAAACGCATGCTCAGTAAAATTGATATAATTTTAATTTATTAATTACTATAAAAGTCAATATTGTTCTATAAATTTAAATATATAAATTCTTATTAGGCCCGGTACTTTGAGTCTCGGTTAAAGCTTGATTAACAGATCATGCGATTAGACTCTACATATACCTATTTATTTTATAATCACAGTCTAATCGCCTGATTAGTTAATCAAACCTTAACTGAAACCCAAAGTACCGAGCCTTAGTATGTCACTTGGGGTTAGAAACGTCTTAAATATTTCTAATATTGCCAGAATATCGCAATATTTAAGGTCATGACAAAGAAGCAATTTTTTGACACTTATGTCCAAAGTACATAAGGTCAAAAATCGATCTAGTAAAAATATTGAGAAATTCTTCATGACAATGTCCACTATGGGGTTGCCTATTATTTGGCGTATGTGACGTCATTACTAAGAAGGTCTATACTATGCACCAAACGCTTCAAAACGCAGAGATAGAATTGTGCAATGGTTGGGCCCGGTGAAACAAACTGTTCATGGACAATGTCCTTGGAATCATAAAAACAAATCAATATTGTCTTCACTTGTGACTACTCCAAACTAGATTTTTAGGTTTTGGCTCGTCTGGCACCTTCCACTCGGCACTTTGCCGCTTGGTTTCTGGATCGTTAGTCAACTTGTGCGAAACAAACCGTGCACATACTTTTCGGTAGCCCAAATGCGATAAATTGATGTTTTTGAGAAGCTTCCAACTCCATGAAGTTCAATGAAGATTTTGGCCGATCTTTCGATGGAATCTGCGGTGATCACCATAAGCTTGGTCATGAAATTTTGACAATACATCACTGAAGGATCTACCTTTTCGATGCATGTAATTGCCAATAGATGGCCTCACTAGAAATACCCATTTGTGGAAAGTCCTGTTTACTTTGAAACGCACCTTGTATAAAAACCGAGGTTAAACCGTTGAAAACAGAAGAGTACAGGATCGATATATTTGAAAGCGACTGAAAAGAATTAAATTTTTAAAGCTATGTTATACTTGCAGCGGTTGTCACACAAAATGTAGGCTAAAAGCATTGTGGGTGAGACATAACAAAGTGTATTTTATTACATCTTAATTGGTCTCTGCTACTAGAGTTTATTGGCAGAGAGGGACCTACTAATGTACAGGTGGTATTAAAGCAAGACCATTGTAGGCACAACAAAGTTTTAACAAATTATATTGTGGGAAATAATAACCCTGTAGACTAATGCCCTAATCAACAATGAATTAAAGTTGTAATATCTAGTAAATAACTGTCATAAATGCCTACGAATGATTTTGATACTTATTTATAGACATAGTGTGAGTTCGGATAAGACATAACAACAAGTTGAAACCGGTATATATCTGATGGTTCTATTGATGAATCATCTTATTGTTAGCTATTTACTAGATATCGTGGGACTAATTTAAGGCTGATAGATGCATTAGTCCCCAGGGTAGTTGTTTCTTACAATAACATTTGTAAAAAAAATAACGTATACGTTCACATTGTACGGTGTTATCTGGTATTTTTTTAGAAACAGGCTTTTCTTTTGAAGCTGCTTGAAAGAAATGTTTTGTAACTTTTTCTATTAAACTTTTTTATATTTACAATTGTTTTCAAGTTATTTTGTTGCAAACATTTCGACTCACTGTAAAAAAATGTATTTCAAAATGCATAAACTGTTTCTTCAGAAAATATTATTTTTAATTTAGAAACAGAGCGCAACACAAAAAAGTGGGCTGGGCTAGGTCAAGATTAGGTCATTACTTCAATTAAGTCGCACTGCCCTATTTAGATGGCAATATTGAAACCCTTTCAGGATTTGAATGACAATTTTATTCGAATTAAAAGGAACAGCCGTTAATTTAATTCGTTCACGTTTAGAATTGCCAAACTGGAGTTTAATTAACGTTTTAATATCTTGCAGACAAAGTTTCGGGTTGTTTGTTCCAAGATTTAACTTGAAGAATAATCCAATTCAGAATAAAATTTAGTATCAAATAGAATTAAATTTATAACTTTAATTCTAATCCTAACCAGCATTATACAATTATCAGATATAGCTTTTATTAAGAATAATCATATTTAAAAGAATTATGGCAGCGAAATTTTTTAAAATACAATTTACAACACGATATTTATTCTTAAGCGGCAGTAAATCTCACACTTAGCGCCATAAATTTAACCTGATTTATCACCTCCAAGCTTTCACGTTAATAACTTTTTTATTAGGTGTTTAGAATTCGCGATTAACAATAAAAAAAATTACGTCCCACTTTCATTATAAAGTACAATTTTTCGGAGCTCGTAAAATATAAATCTTACAGCTAAAATGTTCACGCACAGAGGGATCATTTCACGTTTCAGTAATTTCGACAACAAGGCGGATAACACGCTCTCTTCGCGCCTGTTAACAATCGTCGTTCCTTTTTAGTCATGTACGCACTGGTGTTCAGTCCTTCTTAGAAATTCGTCGATGGAATGTTTAAAAACGAAAAAAGTATACAAAGCCAATCGGACATACCATGGGCGCCGTTGCAAGATTTGAATTGTGCTCCGAAGAGTTGGCAGCATTGTGCAGAATTACATGTTGTAGTAAACGCGTTAGACAAATGATGCTTTGTACGACGGATTAACGAGTGAAGATTCTGAAAATTAATTACAAGTACAACTACAAGTTTTCGGAGAGTGTGTAGCTGAGACTGTGCGCAAATTACCTGGAATTTTCGGTAGAAGAAACGCCCCGAATGAAACAAATTGTGTTCTAACTATCTTTCTGGGACGCGAGTATGTAAAAAGTCAGAAACAGTTCAAGAAACATGCACCGTAGTGTATGAAAACCGTGTTTGCAGGCGTATGTAACGTAACGTCATCTAATATACAGAGTGTCCCATAAGCACATGATCAGGTACTGCGACATTCTTTGGCTCAAATGAAGACGATCTGACCTAACCTCCATTAAGAAAAAATGTCTGGCTCCTCCGCTATTGATTGCACAGCCCCACAAAAAAAAGTATCGGATCTGGTATTCAGACCCATGTATTTCTATGTTTTTTTTTGCTGAATCCGAATCTGCTTTCAAAATTGGCCCAACGAGTCTGAGTTTTCGGGAAAATTAAAAAAACAGGTCAAAATTCACAAAAAACGTCATTTACGATCGACGAAAGCTATAAAAAGTCAAATTATTCTACCAGCTCACTAGACGTATGATTTTTCACTCGTTTAATTCCAATTTATCATCATAGAGTCAGACAAGCTGGTCCACTTTCATTCAAAAACAGAAAATAGATTAAAAACGCCATTTTCATGGCATAATTCGTGTTGCAAAGTTCTGGATCCATCTTTTTATCCATCCACCCATTTATGAATTCATACATCTTTCTATCATCCACCTGTACCACCTATAAAACCCACCCATCCACCCATCTATCCATCGACTTTTTGTGCTGAGAGATGAGATAACAGCCTAGAAGATTAAGAATGCAATAAAACTTGTAGAATACTCTACTTTCTAAACAAAAGAAAACGATATCTACAAATCATTCTTATTTTTGTTGCTATAACGTGTTCTCTTTTCTTCAAAGGATCTATGCAAAGGGTTACGCTGTCGTTTAGTCCCTGTATTTTTCGTTTGTCTTTTTAAGAACCAACATAAATCGGCCATCATGTTGTGATCCCATCTTCCTTGATATCGCTATTCTATAACCTTCATATCCTGATGAGATCGTTCGCCTTGTTCTTCGCTATAATCTCTACGATTTTCAGGAAACCAATCCAGATGTGATAAAGGAAGTGCAACTTGTAGTCCATCAAACAACCCAGGTCTTGGAAGTCTTTTATCAGTTTTAATACAATTTCTTCGTATTTAGGACTCTTGTTGTTTCCTAAAAAATTTGTCGTTATAACTTTGAAACTAGTCCAAGCACTCTTCTCAACGCTATTCATTGTAGTGAAAAATGTTGCATCCTTGAACAATGTCCGAATCTGAAGTCCATCAAATACACCTTCTTTCAATTTCGCCTCAGAAATATTCGAAAATTTTCACCCTTTGTATATGTAGGGCGAAAACTTGTTGGTTGTTAAAAAGAGAAAAGAAAAATAAAACGAATAAACGAAAACGTAACCCTTTGCATAGAACTTTTGAAGAAAAGAGAATACGTTATAGCAACAAAAATAAGAATGACTTATAGATATCGTTTTCTTTTGTTTAGAAAGTAGAGTATTCTACAAGTCTTATTACATTCTCAATCTTCTAGGCTGTTATCTCATCTCTCAGCACAAAAAGTATATGGATGGGTGGGTTTTATAGGTGGTACAGGTGGATGAATAAATATGTGTATTCATGCATGAACGACTGGATAGAAAGATGTAACACGAATTATGCCATGAAAATGGCGTTTTTTGATTTTGATTTATTTTGATCTATTTTCTGTCTTTGAATGAAATTGGACCAGCTTGTCTGACTCTAACTAAACGAGTGAAAAATCATACGTCTAGTGAGCTGGTAGAATAATTTGACTTTTTATAGCTTTCGTCGATCGTAAATGACGTTTTTTGTGAATTTTGACCTGTTTTTTTAATTTTCCCGAAAACTCAGACCCGTTGGGCCAAATCTGAAGGCAGATTCGGATTCAGCGGAAAAAAATACACCCTTCCGGGTGTCCGTATGTCATGCCGCGCCGCTTGAATGGCGAAAATTATCTCAATATTTTTAATAATACTTTTCCGGTTCTAATGGAATATGTCCCTCTCGATCTTCCTGCTCAGATGTGGTTCATACACTATGGTACTCCTCCGTACTTTAGTGCAGATGTAACTGCACATTTTAATAATACTTTTTAAAGTAGTAAATTTAGTATTCCGTCTCTTGAAAACCTGCATTGGTTTCAATAAGGCATTTTCAAATAAAACGTAGATTAATCTACAGTGTACGAGAGCAAGCAAATAACCACATTGAAATTGGCTTGATTACTGCATTGTAAACAGTTGATCAGCTAATTAAGTGGGACAATGCAGGATCGGACAAAATCTCGCGTAATAATTCTTGATTAATTTCCTGGACCACATGACAGTTTAGACCACACGAGTTGTAGTATCAGTAGTAGTATAAAATCCAGATACTTGGTATTTCAGCTGAACTTTTATTTTTTTTGGCAAGTGAGATCAAATCATATGACCATAACTTCAAAATTGTAGAGAGCTTTAGCACTTATTGTTTGAAAAACTTTTTTAGTAGGCAATAGCTGATTCTGGATAATACGTTTTAATAATTCTCGAAAGTTCTCTGCTTTGTACTTCAATAGGGCAATATTATATTCAACATGAAGTTTTCCACTTTTACGTTTTTCACTTACTTACGCAACTGACAAACGTTTTTATTGTACGAATTGTTAAATAAAGTATGAAAATATCATTGAGATAACCACGGCAGAACAATATTTTTATAAAATGTATAAAACATCAAAGACACAACACATGAGTAATTTTAATTCACTTGTCAGTTTACCTACTTTAAAAGAAATGACTGATTCGTGTTTTCATTACGTAAATTACGCAATATTTCTTATGGCAGTAATAAAATATATGATGAATTATGCGAAATGTTCTTTTAATTTTAAGGGTTGCCAAAATAATGAGTATCACAAGATATCACTCAAAAAATATTGAAATAACAGAAATATTTACATATGAAGTTAAAGAGTGTTTTGAAGCTAGTATTGCAATTCGCAGTATCACAAGAATAGTGGGATGGGGCGTGATCCAGAATGTTGTAGCGCTTTGACTCGCTGGATCCGAATTTAAAGTCAAAACTCCCGGAAGAAACTGCTGTAGAAAGTGGTTTTCGAAATTTCAAACTAACTTCTGTAGCTTCATAACCTAATAACTTTGTAAACCCATAACCCCTCTAATAGCATAATCCCATAACCCGGGATGTGCTAGGATGTTGATCTACGACATTTTCAGGGAATATGGATATCATATATCAGGAGTTTGATACTGCGTGACTGAGAGTTGGCAGGCTTCTCCATGATCCTAACCCCGTATAATCGTACAATTATGAACCTGAGGAACTGAGTTTACAATCTTGTTGTAACTCCGCAATCCCTTAACGTGAGATATGCAAGTTTCTGTATATTCATGATCTAGGGCATACAGTTACTCACGGTTTTTCTCTTGTAACAAAAGCTAGGACGCGTGGTAGTTTATTTGTTAGTTCTCGGAACGGATGGACCAACTCAGACAGTAAAATATTTCAGTCAACAATAATTATTATTGAAAGGTTAAGGGTTTTCAAGTAGGTTTAACGTCGCCATAAAGTCGTTGAAACACTAGTGCCTTTTGTCACCGGAAGTAATAAATTTGCAAAGCTGTCCTTCGGAGAAGGCCTCATGAAATGTTTTTGAACGAACAAGTTGACTTAGACCATCGTGTCGGGGTCATGTGTTAGGCATCTGGGAGCGTCGGTTTAGCCCATGATGAAGGGAAAAATCGATATTTCTAATAATCCGCGAAATACATTCGAAAAGAGGTAGGAATTCCAGGATATTTAAATAAGTTAGAATCTTGTGAGGTAAATAATAATAGATCAAATAGTTGGTATTTAGGCGGATTTTCCAAGCTATAAGAATAGATTAAATGAGATTGACTAATCCGTTCCGTGTCTATACGGAGTCAGATGAGGAAAGTGTAGGGTTACTTGTAAGTTTAGTTTAGTCACAAAATTATCCATACAATTGTAAATTCACATTAACATGGTGTAGTTAAGCCATTTCAGTCCCCGATATTCAGGGATCCCGCCAATAAGATAAGAACTGAAACTTGTGTACCCAAGAAATGGGCGTGTCGAAGCGAGGTGTCGATTTCAGGAGAGATCTACGAAACAGCAGTTTCTCCTTGGATTCCACACTGGCAGTTTTCTTAATTTTAGAGTCTGGGGTTAATTTAATAATGGTTACCCATTATTAAATTATTTTCAAATTTTGCTATGAATTCGCGTTGGGTTTTCTGAACCTCGGATTGCGTTATCGCATGTAAATTCATTAATAATGTTTCCAATCCGTTGTGTCTTCGTTGTTTTGTGTGTTCGATTAGTTTTTATTGTTATTAAAAACCTTCCTCGAAGTTTTGGTGTTTTCTTGCTCTTCCAAATTAAGTGTCCATCGAATGAGAATGGAACCCCCTGTACAACCAACACCTGGATTATACTCTTCGTGAGCGACGTACGGTGTCTAAAATTCATTCTCTGAACGTACAACATTTCTAAGTTCCCACGTATTAATTAAAGTAAATGATAATTATAAACTCCTTTTCGAGAAGTAAATGGTAAACTCTTTTGCAAGTTAATATCGTTATGATACTAGTCATAATGGTTAAATGGTTAAATAAAGAAATAGCCCCTCAGGCAGTGACTGACAGTTTTTCAATTCCTGACTACTCAATTCGGTTTGAAATCTCGAAAACCGCGTTCTAGAGGAGTTTCTTGATGTTAGGATCAAGACACGAACCAATCCGGATATTCTGACTTTAGATTCGGATTCAGCGGCTCTAAACACTATGACATACACTGGTCTGATCATAAACCTAGCCCACTTATTTTGTGGTGCTTTGTTAGTATTCATACATTCATACCACCTTGCGGAATTAATTCAGTGCTTACTGTCATTTCTAACGTTGTCACTCTTTGACATTTTAATGGTCACTTTTGTTCTAAGATGATCCAAACTTCTTACAAATCTGTTTACAGATTCCTAAGTTGTGACAAAAAATATTTTTCAAAACCTCAACGCCCTCTATCTTGAAATCTAAGCCTCCAGTGGCAAAAGTTTATAAAAGAAGGTGTACAGGGTGTCTGGTAAGTACATGGCATATTCTCGGTAATGTATAGGGTATATGTATATGTATATGTCTAAATAACCCTAGTTTGTCATAAAAGAAAATTCCAAGTGCGCCTTAAAGGAGATACAGCCTACCAAAGGGGTACCTAGCAATTTACCTTTTAGGCTCTTTAGAATCGACGTATAATTTAATGAAATTTTAATAATTTATGTAGGTCATAAACGCTCAAAAAACCATACTACAGTAGATGTTTTACACTTTCAGGTAAGTCGGGAACGAACTTGCCATCACAAACGTTGAGCCAAACTTTTGACAGGTGTCATTTTATAGAGCTGAAAACTGAATTTTTAAATACTTTTGTTTCGATAACATTAGCCGTATTCGAAAAAAATAAATTATCAAGAATTGCTAAAGATTTTTTTCTTCTATTCGATGGAATTTTCTATACAACTTTCAACTTGGGTATTATTTTTTCACACCCTTGCCGTTTTGTTTTCAAATTCGTATAAAAAACGGTATCATTTATAAAATACATTTCCACTATAACTATTTTCACATAAGGCGATTAATCAAAACGACTCTCGAAAAAGAGACTCAATGCAACTAAAACGAGTACGACACTATTATTTTTTTATGGGTTATCCGTCTACTACAGCTTTCTGATAAACTGCTCGTTTTATAAGGCTCTAGGGGAATGTCAAACATAACTTTATGCCAGTCCTTAATGCCAGGACGAGTTATGAGTTCTGGTGCACAATTTTATTGATGCTCCTTAGAGCTATAACTCCGTCAGACATCCCTGAAACCGTTTAGTTTTATTAACACTGAAACGCTACACTAAAATGCGTCTTTAGCGTAAGGTTCAGTAACATATAAATTTTACGTCATCATTAATTATAAACTAAAAACATTTTATGTTTAATTAAACTCCCTTTTTACGTAATATATTAAAGCATTACTCAAAAAGGACTTATTTAAATCGAGTTCGCGTGATCATCCTGCACTTGAAAGTTCTGACAATTGGAATAAAGCAAATAGTTTCGTTGGAGTGCGTAGAATTCAATTTCAATTTACGTGACTGAACCAAATAAATTGAGAAAGTTTATTGATTAATTCTACCGAAATTGTGTATAACGGAAAGGGTGATATAAAAATACATTAGAGAAGTAGGTCAGCTGAATTTAGGTCAAATTTAAATTAATGTTCCGTCTATACAGAACGGGGAAAGTAAATATATTTTTTATTAAAGTGTGGCTCCGTCGAGCTTGTGAGTGGTCACTTTCCCTTGGAAAATAAAACATTAATTATTTCATAAAAAGATTGGGATGACAGAGCATCATTAAGCTTCAAAGTTCTTGAACAAAATAATCCTTCAACGATTAGAGCACCTCTCCTATTTCAGTGCCACTACGTTGTAGTGTAATAGTAACGTAGTATTGTAAACATAATAATGTTCATTTTACTTATTCCAATAAAGCAAACAATTATCACACGCTTGATAAGCACTTGGTTACGAGTCTGTTGACGAAACGGATCAAATGGCAATACAAATACAGAATCGGGCTTTACATCGTATATTTTTCGTTTCGTGCGCATCATTCGTGGTTTAATTTTGTTGCGGTTCCATGTTATTTTGGATTCATTAAATATATCTAGCAAGGATTCGACTGATAAAATGACTGGCGCAAATACCCTAGATAGATTGACGTAGACTGTAATTTATTATTTTTTTAATATATATTTGTAAAGATATATTTTTATATACCATATATTTCGTATATACAGCATAAAAGAGAATCAATTTGAGAAAGTTCTGAATTATGTTGATTTTCAAGACATTTTATCCGATATAAATTTAAATTTATTATTTTGATTCAATGCCAGGAACGCCCAGAAATTCGAACTGAGACACGATACTTAACATCTAGAAGTTAACAGATGAATCGCCCGAAATCGGCGAGAATGAAAACAACCGAGAATTTGCGGAGCCACCCCAAACTGTGATCGGACGTCGATTCTGGGATCCTTCAGATCAATAACCAGAACATAATCTCTGGCCACTGTGAGTACATAATCCGAATTCAAGCGTATTCATTGTCTTTCGACTCCTTAAAGGCACCCTTGCTTATTTATAGAAACATAAGTCTCTAGGCTAAACCAAAAATTTCACATGATAGGTCCAAGAAAACCTGTAAAACTAAATACAGTCCCGGTAATGCTGCTGATTACGAGAATTTCAGTGAAAATGAAAACACGACAATATGACTAATTGACCATAATATTAATATTAAATCAAAGCGCCCTTCAGAAATTTGGCGAGAGTGAGAGAGAATAGTTAATTCTTATGTCCAATTTTTTGTAGTAAAAAAAATATGTTTACGTTTACAATATTGTTACCCATAACATTAAATAAGAAATACTTATTTTATCACCCATAGTTTATTTTAGATTTTATTAATTTTATTTAGTGTAATAATATCTGTACTTTTCATGCGACTTATGTTATCCGTAATATTTTTGTCTCCTGATCACAAATTCGGTGTTAGAATTGAGCTATCACAGCACAGGAATTTCCTAACCTCAAAAAACAGGTCAAAAATTCACGAAAAAGTGCTAGGAAAAATACAAAATTTTTTTTTCTATATTCAAATGTTCATTTATATGGTTAAGGCCCCGCCGAACGTAAATCCGCGGTCAGAATTGACGGTTCTTTTTCTAACCTCAAAAAAAAGGGGCCGCTAAAGTCAGATATCACGAATTTTCAAAAAAATAACAGATTAGCGCTAAATTTGGTATACGGGGGTTTTCGAGGTCGCTGATTACGGATCTGAGGTCAATTTTGCGAAATTCAAGACGGCGGGTCCAAGATGGCCCACCAAATTTTCAAAAAATTACACATTCAAGCAAAATTTGGTATACGAAGGTTTTCGGGGTCACTGATCACGAATCCGAAATCAGATTTACAAAATTCGTTTTTAAAAATTTAAACAATTACCTATGTACTTTATTACCTGAAATTAGGCAGAAAATCCGTGAATAGATCTTTTACAAAAAGAAGAAGATATAGCCGAAAAAAGAAGGTTAAGGGTACTCAGGTTATAAAATAAACAAAAATATTACAAAATGAATTTCGCAATTCTGACGTCGAATTCGTGATCAGTAGAGTTCGGGACTCGGTCGGATGATCATAACCGTCACGTCGACCTTTCGCTACAGCGCATCGTACGAAACGGTAATAACGACAGTTATTGGCTTTTGCTTTGCGTTTACGTGTTTTAATATTCTAATAATGTTGAACACATCAAGGAGTAAAAAATCACATTTCGCTGATAAAGTACGAACATTTATTTATTTTTATTTATACCCACCTGTTTATTTATTTGTTTATGATGACCACGCCTATGACTAGCCGACGAAAACCCCGAACTTTACTGACCAGCAACCCCGAAAACCCTCGTATACCAAATCTGGTGCGAATCTATTTCTTGAAAATTTGGTCGGCTATCTTGGATCCGCCATATTGAATTTTGCAAAACTGACCTCAAATTCGTAATCAGCGACCCCGAAAACCCCCGTACACCAAATTTGGCGCGAATGTGTTATTTTTGAAAAATTGGTCGGTCATCTTGGATCCGCCATCTTGAATTTTGCAAAAGATCTGTGATCAGCGACCTCGAAAACCCCCGTATACAACATTTGGTGCGAATCTGTTATTTTTTGAAAATACTTGATATCTGACCTTATATAATTGACCCGTTTTTTTTTGAGGTTAGAAAAATAACCATCAATTCTAACCGCGAATTCACGTTCGGCGGAGTCTTAACCATATAAATGAACATTTGAATATAGAAAAAAAATTTTTTTATTTTTCCTAGCACTTTTTCGTGAATTTTTGCTATTTTTGACCTGTTTTTTGAGGTTAGAAAATTCCTGTGATGTGATAGCTCAATTTTGACAACGGATTCGTGATCAGGAGGCACAAATACTACGGACAACATGTCGCATGAAAAGTACAGACAACTTTTTTTGTGTGTGGCTGTGTATCAATTGTTAAGTCAGTAATAATCTATATTAATATAAATTTAAGTCAACATGACTGTTCGAATTTTGCTTCAACAAATGTGTACCCTATCCATCAAAGGATTATAGAATCATTCAAGGGACTGCCGGTATACCCGGGAAGGATTTGCAAGACCTACCCTCAAAAAAAAAATCATGCAGTATTATTTCATGAATTACTTTTTATCGTTACAAGTAAGTAATCGTATGAATTCTAAAAAAAAGTTTATATTTGAATCAATCAATTTACAATAATTACAAAAAATACATATATTGCAGGAATAGTGAGTATAGTGTAGCATTGTATTAAAAAATATACTTGAGAACAAAATCGTTTCCTCCGTGTATTTTCTAATTATCAACTGAAAATACAACGTAATCCAAACTAGATCCCACTTCTGATTTTGTTGAAATAACGGCGCCATAAACATTCTCCAAAATTTTCTTTCGTTTCTTGTCAAATTTATCGTTCCCGTCTGTACCTGTCCTATTAATTTCGGTCATTCAACTGATTACCACTTCTTTCACTTCAATTCACACACTGGATCTATCTCTCCCGTAAAAGCCACATTGTTCATACAAAGTTCCAGTCCAAACAAAGTCCGGGTAACATACTCACTTTCCCTACGTAGTTTCAGCTTAATGATTTGCAGAAGCCATAAATCTTACAAACTTTAGACATTCCGAGATAGTACGACGCCTGATCCTGTCGCTTCCGACCTTTATTACGGCGAACTTCTAAGACTACTGTTATAAAACATAACAGAATGGCCCCGTTCATCTGACAAACGCCGGCATAGACCGGAAGACTCACCAATTACGATCATGAGGATACAAGCGCGATCTCAACTTTTTACAAACCGTGAATGAATTACTTTACTTGATTGATATTCTTCTCCCTTTCTCTATACAGTCCCGAAATTGGGGTAATTACAGGACCCAGACGTATCATTAATTTCGTTGTATGGAAAGTATACAAATTGAGCTGAACCGTAGAAAAAAGAATGATGAATAAGCCTTTCAAATAATTGATGATACTGTTTTCTAGTTACGTTCGATTTGTACAATGTATTAAAATTAGATGAAATTCAAAAAAAAATTCAATTATATTACTGGAATGTATCAGAGCTTCAAGATGCGTAAAATAAAAAATCTTTCAGAAGTCAAAGGCTAAAGATTACTCGAACGTGAAAAATTAACGAATAAAGACTAAAAATTCATAACGAAGGGTCAAAGGTCGATGACCTTAGGTGAAACATTGAGAGCCGAGCAAAGCAAAGGCCAATAATCTTAGGTCAAAGATCAATGAATTTAAGTCAAAAGTTAACGACGTTGTTAAAGGCGGTGATCGGAAGGCCAAAAGTCAACTATTGAATAGTCAAAGGACAATGACTGGGCCTAAGGCCAACGAGAGAGGAGTCAGCGATCAAAGGGCTTTGGACAAAAGTCAATGATCAAAGTAAACGACTTTAGATCAAATATAAATGGCCTTAGATCAAAGGTCGATGAACTTAAGTCAAGGTACAATTAACTTCGGTCAAAGGTCAATAAATTGAAGTCACAATTCGATTGTCTTATGTCAAATACCAACGGGAAACATCATTAGCCTTAGACCAAAAGTTATCCGCCTTGGATGAAAGGTTGATTCGGTCATCCACCTTAGTAGAAAGGTTATTGGCTTTAAATCAAAGATCGAAGGATTTTGAGGTATTTCGACGTACCAAATGATCCGCCATATGTCAAGGATATGCCTTTTTATTGCAATTTGCTCATTTACGACCATTGTAAATTATTCCCTTATGACAGCTTCATATAATACAATTGGTAATATAATAGGTAGATAACTATGAACACGAATAAATTAACAACAGCAATAAATAACTAATTTGCAATAAAAGTAACAAACAGCAAATTAAATTTGATAAGATCTAACTGAAATCACGCTTTCTAAAATTAGATTGGCATCTGAAATACCCACATTTCCAAAACGTGTGGGAAAAGTTTTTCTGCAAATTATGAAATTAATTTTTCATTTGTCGATATAAAAATAAAAGCACGAAACTTTTTCACTTACCGAAATCGAATTATGGATGAGCATGGCCAATTAAGTAGCATATCCGAGGGAAGCTTGTCAATATCTGACAGAAGTAATTAATGATAGACTAAGGGTAAACCAATAATAGAAATAATAGAATTATAATCCAAACGATTGCGGAGGAAATATTATTTAACTCAGATTAGAGTATTTCAAATCTATCCGCTGAAAATGCTGGTAGTGTCAATTTTTCTTCATATTCTCTACTTTGGTAAGAATCTTTTAACTTTCTAAACGCCCTGTATAAATATGCAGTTTTTTATAGGAACATACATGTACAGGTTAAAAAGTATTTAGATATACATACTTTAGTTTTTCTTTTAAATTGTACACCTTCGGGAAGGCAGGGATTTGGAGTCTAGTTGCACTAATTATGTTTATTTTGTGGTCTACTTTGAGTATGATTGTGTCTGTTATCACTGTCTATTTTTGCTTTGCCTTGATTAACACCAGTTTTAAGGTCTTCTGTTAGTACCTGAAATTTGGAAGCTTCTGGGAGCTTGTGTATGCTTCCTAGGGGTGCTTATGGTTTTGGAAGCTTCTAAAAGCTTGATATATCCTGTGGTATCTTCACCGCAGAATTGGATAATGGTGGTCGAGACTCTAGAACTGACCCGAAAACAGTGTGCTTGCAAAAAGTTTTGAAATTTTTAATAAACTTTGTTACTATTTGTTAAAAAATATTTATTTGCAATAAATGAGTATTTGATTCGTAATTGATTGTATATAAAGCAATCATAAATTTTGAGTCCTACCAGACGTACTGGCCAGATTCCAATCCTGGTTACTGAACTTCAACGTACAGGGTCGACGTTCAATCACATGCCCCGATAGGTCCGCAAAGGTTCTGTAGTGAAATCTGACTAGGCTTGGAAAATTGTAAATTATAATTTTGCTAATATTTGGATTGTAGTCGCCTGTAACTGGTGATGAACATGTAGTTCTATGTAGTTTTGTATCGCGGTTCTCCAATTTGAATATAGTATTTTTCGGAGAATTATTTATTAATTTCTGGCAGTGTCGTTTGCTGTGGCTCTGATGTCTGCGGCGCGCGGTTGGGAGACTCTTTGTGATCTTCAGCGGAAATTTTGGAAACATAGTAGAAAATATTATTTTCCACGCCGCGTATTCTGTTTCTCATGGAGAGTAGTTCGGGTCCCGTCGGACAAGGATCTCTACTTTGGCCACCATTAGCCCCGTGTAGAGTGACTGAAAACGGCTTCGTGGTTCCGAATGGAAAGTTAAGCGAAAATTTGAAAGCAGAGCTGCATCCAAAGAGAGGTCTAAATGTAAAGTTGTAGCAGATTATGCGGATTCGGTAAATAGGGGGTTTCTGGTATCTATCAAGAACTACTAGAATACGTCTGTTTTTGTCTTCGTATGTCAAGGTTTGTGGGTTAAGAAGATGCGTGTATTTCGCTGTATCCAAGCTATAAATTCGTAGTTTGTGACTTAAATAGCCAATATATGCCATGAACTTTTGGTTGCTTTTTAGTTTTCAGAGATAGTTTTTGACAATTAAAAGAAAACTGGAAGGTGATGGAGCATGTCCCATGACAGACTCAGTTCTGAGGTTCAAAATACGTAGGGCGGCATGGGTCTTATCCGTAAAACAGACCACTTTTTTGACGTACCTGTTTTATTATTACAAAAGAAAATACTTTTCGATTCATGGAGACAAATTAGTTATAAATAAATGCGCGCCCGTATAGCAATTAATTATATTTCTATATTTAGTATCCAGCGAATGAAAAATGATCGATAGGTTTTGGATGGCAACTATTCGAATTACGGATCGTATTCGCCCCAGTAACCGTATTTAATTTAATGGAATACCGTGAAAACTTTCCACGCGATTGGATTATCTGGTGAAGCATATAGGAAAGAAATTATTCAAATGAAGTGATGCAGTACTGTGTACTACAGATTTCCCACAAAACGTGCGGAAAGTATGTAAAACATTTGTAATGAAATATTTTTTCATTTCCAAGAGAGTCTCATCTCGCAATAAAAAAATAATATTACTCCTTATATGGGGTGCAATTTTGAATGGGGATATTTACACGACAGCTACCTTTGAGAAAAACATATAACTTTATTTCCTCAAATTCCGCTGTTAATAATAATTTCTTTTAACCTTTTTTTTTATCATTTTTGTACTCTGGAGAAGTTAGTGAAAATTCAAACAACCGCCTCAGCTACAGTCGACAACTACGGCATGCATCGTCTTTCTTGATTCCAATACCAGTATATACAGGCTGGTCCATTTTCGGTGGGATTTTAGGATATCTCAGAAACTACTAAAGATAAGATAAATCTGACACCACGTTTTCTAGCACGATTTTCATGGCAAACTCGACTGTGAAATCAGAAATTTGCTATCTTCATTTGTTACAGGGCGTTTCTCGTTATTGTGACACTTTTGAACATGTCTGTATCTCAGCTTTTAAATAATGTAGAGTTAAAGTGAAAACTGCTCAAGACTAATTCTTTGGCGTAGAATTTAATGCCGGTATAAGATTTTTATGACCCAAAGTTATATTTTTTTAAATGGAAATCGTAACTGGTCATGACCTAAAAAAATGGATTTTTTTTGGTTTTCAGCAATAATTTCACATGCTATAGTTATTTTTACAAACACAGGAGATACGGGGTGTTTTATATATAAATTCGATCCTTTTTTACGTTTTAATATGGCTGGTTATGAAAATACATACAAAACTATAATTCTTACTTTTACAAAACTCATATCTGTTGTAAAAATATGACGTTTATTTAAAATATATACATATTACAGATTACAAGTTACAATATTAAACGTAAATTAAACAATAGTAGGTACCTACATCATCATCATGTACATTTTCAAATTGCCGTCCCTCAACTGTCACATTTCGCGCATCTTCTGGCAACACTTCCAGTAAATGTATATTTGAAATATTATTAAAAGAATTTTCAACATTTCGTCGAAGTTCCTCGAAAAGGAATTTTAAATATAATGTCTTTTAAAAGACCCCAAAGGAAAAAGTATTATGTTATCATACGAGTATATGTTGTGCATTTAAAATAAACGTCATATTTTTACAACAGATATGAGTTTTGTAAAAGTAATAATTATAGTTTTATTTGTATTTTCATAGCCAGCCATATTAAAAAGGAAAAAAATATGTAATTTATATATAAAACACCCCACATCTTCTGTGTTTGTAAAAATAATTATAGTATGTGATACATTGCTTAAAAGCAAAAAAATTTAGGCCATGATCAGCTACGATTTCCATTTAAAAAAATATTACTTTGGGTCATAACTTCGAAATGATCTACTAAAAATCTAATACCGGCATTCAATTCTACGCCAAAGAATTAGTCTTGAGCAGTTTTCACTTTAACTTGAATTTATTTGAGATACAGGCATGTTAAAAAATGTGACTATACCAAGAAACGCCCTGTAACTCAGAAACAAATGAAGATAGAAAATTTCTGATTTGACAGTCGAGTTTGTCATGAAAATCGATGTCGAGAACGTCGTGTCAGATTTATCTCATCTTTAGTAGTTTCTGAAATACCCCGAATTCCCATCGAAAATGAACCAGCCTGTACATATTTTTTCATAATACCACCCACAAATTTAACAGTAAAGACACAAACACATCATATCGTCAACAATTATGGATATTTCGGTATTCAAAATATTCGGTAGAGATATAGAACAAGGTAACATTAGCATTGATGACCTAGAAAGTACTCTACATCATATCGAATAGATGTCCTCTGCGACTTTACTCCTTTTAAGAGATTATATAATTCATTAGAAATTTAACCAATAGCAATTACAAATTTTACATAGTTACTATGTATTGATAAGCGATTATACTCTTGACGACGTGGTATAACCGTTTTGGTTCAAGCTCTGAATTATATAATCGATCGAATACCACTCGAGCAAACGAAAATATTCGATTATACTAACCTCCTCACTCGACGTATATCCTTAAAACACCACTCCAGCTACGCTGTCGTGGTGTTTCGCAGAATACGTCTCGTGACTCGGAAGTATAATCGAATATTTTCTATGCTCTTGTGATATTATAACTGAATATATCACGCTTTCGCATACTTGCGGCTGAGTTTCGTTGAAACTCTCCGAATTTTTGCCTTTAGTTCAGGAATTGTATTCATTTGAGCAGAATAAACTTTTACAAATCCCCTTGGTGGCCAAGTCACGTCACTGTTATGTGAGATGATTCGTCCATTAAATTTCTGCCGTAATAAGTGAATAGTTTCACGTGCCGCATGGTAGGTGGCACCATCCTGCTGGAACTACATGCCATCCAAATAAGACCACAAAAAGTTCAATAGCATCTCTCGATATCGTTCTCCATTGACATTCACTGAGTTTCCAGCCTCATTTTCAAAAAGGAATTGACCAATTATCCCATCAGCGTAAAATCCACACCACACTGTCACTCTTTGGGTATACAGTGGTCGTTCCTGAATGCCCGAGGATTCTCTCTGTCTCAAATTGGACAGTTTAGTTTGTTCACGTATCTACTAAGATGGAAATGCCTCGTCGCTAAAGATGATTTTCGAAATGGTCGTTTGCTTTCAATTCTTTAACTGAATCTTGAATGGATGCAGATGCAGATCTTTTGTTAAAATCCACTGAGATTATGGGAATTTCCGCTACATCATCATTCACTGTAGCAATATTTTCGACTGAGCGGCCAGTACGAGGCCGGCCTGTTTTTTATTGTCTTCAAACGAATCTGTTCAAATTTGGCAACTATTCTGAAAATGGCGCACAATTTAAATCCTGCGTAAATTTTTGGGACACCCTTTACAATAATTAAGTACGAATTTCTGTACGTAAAAACGTGCGACCGTAGTAAAATTATATTGTACCTACGCAAAAAATTAAGGGTCAAAAGAATTTCCGAAATTTTACCGTGATTTTTGACAGACTGTACGTGAAAAATGGTCGTATCGGGAATTAAAAAAAGCATTTGGAAGCTCTAAGATTCTAGTTTTTAGATCTTTCGGTCGAAATTTTTTAGGAGCTACGGTTATCGTGCAATTCGCGACAAAAAAGAGTCCAAAGACTTGGAAAAATCTTTTTTAGCTAATCCATTGCATGGACCAGATAGCTTGTTTATTTAGGTTCAATTTCCTTTTTTTTTAAATTTCGATACGACTATTTTTCATCGAAATGTTGGACTTTTAATGGAAAAGGATCCTTTTGTCTTCAATCACCGGTATCTCGGCGACAAATAGTCGTACAGAGAATTGAAGGGCTGTTTCGAAAACAGGACTAAATATCCTATAACATGCTGCCGCAACTTTTCGGAAAGTTTTTTTAATTTTTTACACGAATTTTAAAAAACAAGGAAAAAAAGGGTAATTTATGGCTTTTTAAAAAATTGACGGCTAAATTAGAAATATTCACGAAATGACTAATGTTAAGCATGACTTTTACAGTTCGATATACCTAGAAGAACCTCGCGAAGTTTCATCTCGATCTAGCGAACAGTTTCTTTGTTTCAAACTATCAAACTTTTGAAAAACATTAAAGGATCACGTTTTTTTTGAGCTTAAATACTTCATAATCATGATTAAAAAAAATTGCAACTTTTTTTTTTGTCGCGCTAATTCTTATAATTGCATGACAACCGTAACTCCTAAAAAATTTCGACCGAAAGATCTAAAAAGTAGAATATTAGAGCTTCAAAAAGTTTTTTTTTTAATTCCCGATACCACCATTTTTCACCTAAATACAGTCTGTCAAAAATCATAGAAAAATTTCGGAAATTCTTTTGACCCTCAATTTTTTTGCATTAGTTTATTATAAGGTTATACACCTATACCAAACAAAGACGCTTCACCAAATACTATTTTACTATAAAATCGAGCTAAATAAAACAACATGCATTATACAAATTCTAGTTCGCTCTCATTAAAGACATTCTTCACGTAGAAGATCGCGAAATTTCCCACTGTATTACAAACATCCCCTAAACTGACAAACTGAAAACTAAGTGTATTAAAATGAAATATTCGCCCATTCCCTTTATATAAAATGAATTTACTGGATTCTTTTGCAAATATGTTACTAACGAACTTAATTAGAGTTAAATCTTTCCTTCCCCTTTAACTCAGCGTTGCTACATAGGACATAAATCTTACAGCAAACAGGAGTCGCAAGTTAATTGGCGTTATCTGATAATGTAAATACAAGTGTATTCGGCCCGCCCAAAACCGCCTCGCCTTCCCTTAAATTAACGTCAAGACGTATTAATTATTCCCGTCTACGCCAATAGGATAGTTCCTCCAAAGAGCGCAATAATTACACACATGCACGTACATATCCTCCATCCAATCCTTTACACTGAGAAAAAAACTGCAATTGCAACAGATAAAATGAGATTCTTGACAGCCAGTCGCTAGTAATAAGTAAACAGGTAATAGTGACTACTAATCCTAACTAAAATTTCCCAAGTACCTTGCAGCTTATTAACCAGAGACGGATACCTGTCCAGTTCCAAATTTTCATATATGCATTACATAAAGCTATCACATTCACTTTTATTTAGTATAAATTATCGAAGATTTCAATAAATCCCACCTTTTTTTAATTAAAAACTGAGTTAAAAATTTTCACTTATAATACCACTAGAGCTTCAATTATTACTGGAAATTTTTTCGAGCACACGAATATTTTGAAAATTCTCCCGAGTCGAAGACGAGGTAAGAAAATTTCACAATAGTTAGTTGTATTTTATTTAACCTAATGTTATATGTATGTAAGTTACTTTGATTATATATACTGCTTCAAGTTTTTTTGCAATAAAATATATTTTTACCAACTTTAGTTAAGCAAAATAATAAAAAATAAGTCGATAGTAGATCAATCCCTCAGTTTTCTACATACTCATTTTACTAAAGTTGGTAGAAATATATTTTCTTACAAAGAACCTTAAGCACTATGTAATATCAATAAAATTCATATGTATATATTATTAAGAAGGCCATGGAATCCATGTCAAACAAGGTAATCGTGACTTTTGACGTTATTTGACCATTTTCTTTAAAATCGTTGTGTTGTACAATTGAAAAATTGAGCGGTTTGAGAAATACGTTTTATGCAAGTTTTGCAAAAAAGTTTGTGAAATTAAAATGTATCATCGGAACCTAAAATTTTTAATGTATTTATTACAAGAATGCGGGCCAGAAATTTATTCGCCAAACTTGTTTGGGATTATTAAAAATCATTTGCTTCTTGTGTGTAAGAAATATGGAGCTCTTCGTGGATCACAGCAGAATAAGATTGTTTCAAAGTACTACATTTATTTTTTGAAACATAGACATTTTATAAATTTTAGTGAATGTGTGCTTGTTTATTCCCCATTAAGAAAAGAAGACGTGGCTGAGGAATTTCAGCAACATTTGGACGCTTTAATTAAAACTACTAAAAGTACATACTTGGTAAATAATTATTTATAAATGATTTGTACTTATTAAATTATGATAGAATAAATTTGAAGTTAAATATAAATGTCATTTTATTTATAAATGTCAAAAAATTTCCATTGTAATTTCATGCTCCTTACCGCAAGGAAGAGAAATATTTCCGGAAATTTTCTTAGTGGCTATAGAAACGCTACAAAATACAGGCCTTTAATTGGCTGAAAAATACTATTGTGAAATTTTCAAAAAAATTTTACGAGCCTTACTCTTCTTGTCTAGAACTTAGCTGTAGCCCACAAGGTCCAGGAGTTTCTGAGCCTGCGACAGAGATCTCAAGAGATACAAGCTCTTACAGGGTCAAATCTAAGTACTTATAGAGACCTCGAAAACACTAGTTGTAAGTGCTTAAGCAAAGCTTACAGAAAAAACAGTGATAATAGACACCGGATACTTGGAGTGCAAATAAATAAACGTGACAAAAAGAGGCTCGGTAGAAAGCTTCCAAAAACAGTGACATCCCGAGGGTATACAACAAGGGGAGGAACTTACTCCTACTCAAAACATCTCATCACCGAAGGAGGAAGAACGACAAGTGTGGCATATTCTTACTCAAGCATTTGCCTCTTTGCCATCGAGTAGGAGACGAAAGAGTATAGGCGAGGCAATGAAGCACAAAAGTTCGGAATTTTTTTCCATAAAGACGGATCGGAATGCGGTTTTTTGCATTCTCTTCCAAAAATTTTTGTAAAAAATGTGGCTACTTTGTGTTTCTGACAAATCCGAATTCTACGTCGACAACGACCCCTCGAACACCTGGTGCACCGTAACCTAGGCCTGAACGTCGTCTCCGAGGGTTTTCCAGACACGATGGCAAACACTAACCAAAAATCAACAATTCCACACAGCTGTTGCAGTATTGATGTCGGTCTCTAACACACCAGGTTTGGTTGACATTCATGGGAATGACATCGATGTCAAGTTAAAAGTTCGGGTGCACCACGTGTTGGGAGGGTACTTTTCGACGTGAAATCCGGATTCAGCGCCCCGAAAAACCCCCCATAACGATTTTGGGTTCGTCTTCTTAGATTGTGGGAGGAAATCCCTCGGAGACGACGTTCAGGCACAGGTTACTGTGCACTAGGTGTTCAGGGGATCGTTTTCGACGTGAAATTTGGATTAAGCGCCCCAAAAAACGCCCATACGATGATTTTTGAGTTGTTTTTGGCGATCTTGTTAGGAAAATTCTCGGAGATGACGTCCACGTCCAAGTTCGGGCGCACCATGTGTCCGGGGGGTGTTCGACGATGGCATATTTGAATTCAGCGACCCAAAAAAACCCCGGGCGCCGAGTTTCTTTCCTTCCCCGCGTGAATTTTGGGAGAATCCCACAGAGACGACGTTCATCGGCGTTTCTGAGCTCCAAGTGTTCGGGGAGTCAATTTGAACATCATAATCGTGATCAGCGACCTCGAAAACCCCCGAGTACCCGATTTGGGCCAGTTCTGACTCTTATTTACAAAGTTTTGAAATCTTCCAAGCGTCTCAAAAAATGCATTTTTGGCTGCAGCAATGCAATTTCCGGTTTGTCAAAAACACAAAGTAGCCACATTTTTTACAAAAAATTTTTGGAAGAGAACGCAAAAAACCGCATTCCGATCCGTCTTTATGGAAAAAATTCCGAACTTTTGGCCTTTTTAGTGCTTCGTTGCCTCTACTAGTATAGAAGATGACTGACAATACTACGTTCCGCGACACGGCGCCCAACGTGGGGCTCGAATGTCCAATACGGAAGTAGAAAACTTTTTAGTTTTATCAGATGTGCAGATGTGTTAAGTAAAAAATCTATAAAATTTTTAGATTTTGTTAGTATTTATTTAACACAATTATATGCGTAACACAGCAAAGCAGTGAACATTTCTAAAAACTGTAGGAAAGTTAAATACAACGCCTTAAATACAATTTATTGATAATGTGTGTTACGAACTGTAGTAGGTCAAATTTTCTATAAAAAAAAAACGAAAAAATTACCGGGGCCCAAAAACCCAATAAATCCTCTATCCATTGACCACTCAACTCTTATAACCCTATAACCTCATAACCCCTTAACCCCGTAACCTCGAAACTCCATAACCCCGACACCCATAACCCGGTAAGAAAGAGACTTATGCGCGTTTAAACCCTGAAACACAGTATGTTTGAGCCACAGTGCTTCTTGAGCCTTAAACCCATATTTCCCAATAATCCCATAACCCCATAGCCTCATAACCTCAAAACCCAGTCAAGAATAGACTTATGCACGAACTCTCATGAATCGAAACTTCGTACATCATTGCTGTACTACTTATTCGTGTGTTTGCAATCTAGGGCATCTCCACGTGGTTGGTGGAGCACTCCAAAGGGAACAGGAGCCTTCTACGCCCTTGTCGTTATTTCTGGGTTCGCCAAACTAGGCGCCCCAACGAAAGTCTCTTTCTTACCAGGTTATGGGTGTCGGGGTTATAGGGTTTTGAGGTTATAGGATTAAGGGGTTAAGGGATTATGGGGTTATAGGGTTATAGGAGTTGAGGTTATGAAAAATCCTAACGTGATGGGATTAAATGGATTCGGATTCAGCGACACCGAAAACATATGGTAGACATAGTGAGACCCCAGAAGTAATTTTTTCGATTTTTTTTTGTGCTGTGGTTACAATGCTTATGAAAATTTGTAATACAGGGTGGTCCGAATTGTATGCAGGAAACTTCAAGAACAGATAGATCTCTTTAAAATAGTAGATGTTTGCCTTATAAACATAGGTCTGGAACGGCCTCGTTTTAGAGATATAGGATGTTGAAGCTGTTTAAAAAAATGATTTTTTGTTTATATTTTCGGAATCTTTTAACCGATTTCAATAAAATTTAGTACAGAAAATGTATGATAGTAGGCCTTGTATTTCCTAAAATATGAGCTCTAAAGGTTCAACCAATGGTGTACAACTGGACAGGGCCACCCCTATTTAAAAAAAAAACCTACGCCCCTGCATATTTTACAAGCTATTGTAACGGAATTATATTCTAATACACAAAATAGGTACGTAAAAAAGGTGAATTGAATTTTTCCCCCGGAGTTCACCGTTCTCAAGTTATTCATACCAATACAATCCCCTTGTGGCAGACACTTCTAACCATAATATTACAAGAATATTTATGTTTATGCTTAACTTGTAAGCACATCAACACAATTCTTTACACTCGTTGCTTTCATCTTTTTGGATTAAAACGATATTTGGAAAATCACGACAGAGCAATGAAAGGCACAGAAATGAAATTTTAAAAGCCTTTGACGACCATCCTCGGCTAAGTACACGAAGAACGTCTCGGCAACTTAGGTTGAGTAAATCGAAAATTTGAAAAATTCTACATAAGGATGGCAGAAGACCAAATGTCAATGTCAATCATAATGGTGGAGAGGATCCAGTGTCTTGGCCAGTCAGATCGCCAGATCTAAACTTCCTGGATTTCTATGTTTGGGGTTACCTATCTGAAAAGTAAAGTTTACTCTACTCCAATAGATACTAGACCACAACTACTGCAGCGAATAAAAGACGAGTGTAATGAATTAAAAGAAAACCACCACATGATATTAGCTTCAAATAGTTCCATTAATAGAAGATGTCAGAAATGTATGGATGTGGGTGGTTCGCATTTTGAACAATTGCTGTAAAAATGTAACGTTAATTTCGTTTCTTGTTTAGTTGTTGCTTGGTAAATGTATTTTTACTATTATTTTGAATTAAATAATTTTTCTTATTTGTAAAGATTATGCCTCCAGGGGAAACTAAAACACACCAAGAACACTACCTCACAGGTGATATGGAAAGAATTTTGTTGATGGGCTTACAAATTGCACTTACTTTTAAGCAAAAACATAAATATTCTTGTAATATTATGGTTAAAAGTGTCTGCCACAAGGGGATAGTATTGGTACGATTAACTTGAAAATGGTGAATCTTAGGGAAAAAATTCAAGTCACCTTTTTTACGTATTTAGTGCATTAGAATATAAATCCGTTACAATAACTTGTAAAAAATACAGTGGCGTAGGGTTTTTTTTGTAAAAAGTGACCCCTATCCAGTCGTACATCACTGGTTGAATCGTTAGAGCTCATATTTTAGGAAATACACGGCCTACTATCATTATCATACATTATCAGTAACAAATTTTATTGAGATCGGTAATAGATCCCGGAAATACAAATCAAAAATCAATTTTTTTAACAACTTCAACACCCTGTATCTCTAAAACGAGGCCGTTCCAGATCTATGTTTATAAGGCAAACTCCTATTATTTTAAAGAGATCTATGTGCCCTCGAAGTTTCCTGCATAAAATACTAAATACTAAGGTTTAAATACAATTTATTGGTAATGTGTGTTACGAAATTATAGTCAACAATCTTATAAAATTTTCTAATATAACTTTTTACCGTGATTATTATTTTTTATTTCTAAAGTAAATTTAAGTATTGGTTCTTTATTATTAATATTATCTAGAAAAGTATTTAGTTCCTTAATGGTAAAAAATTCCTTTAAAAAGAAATCTACAGAAGTATTACTCAAAAACGGGGAAATGTTATTAATAAAAATGATGTACCTTTTGTTCATAAACTTAGCAATGTTTTATAATTTTATATCTATTGGTACATTTTGAATAGACTTCACATCAAAACTTATCATTAAACGTATAGTATTAGAATTACTTAAAGATTTTTTTCCAATAGTTTAGCACAAGAGTTCATTTATTTACCCAAATAAACAGAGAGAGAAGGAGACTTCCGAATCCTCCATTAATCTGTGTCCGACTCTTAATGAAACGCTCTGTACAACCTCTATTTCCCCGAATGGCCACAAGCGTGTTTTAAAATTTTCACGAGTTGCTCCAACGAAGATGAACAGCTTGATTAAATGTCTAGCATGTCTACCCCCTGGAGACGCGAACACCCCCAACTTAAATAAAACAACATTTCATGTAAGTAAGCAGACTACTACTATATGCCTAATTGCCGGTGGCACGGAATATCGCGGAAGACATACTGCATCTTTTACGTGGATGTTATTTTCTGGGCATAGTAAAGCATAACGAAGAGAACACTTAAAATAAAATTGACGCAATCGGGTGAAACAAGTAATCAATCAGTTGTGGATGGAGATGGGAGACTTCCCATAAAGATTCATCAACTTTATTGAGCCGAAAATGATGCACTCAGATATCCGAAAATACTCAACATACAGCGGCCTGTATACTACAGAGCTTTTTTGTTAATAAGTAAAAAATCTCATTAGAGAATGTCGTTCTGATTCAAACTGATTCGGAACTTCTTTAGTGTGTTAAAACTACACAAATGCGATTAACCAATCTCCTAACAAAGGAGGTGAACAAGACACAGGAAAAAATAAGAATAAAACTGTATAAAACAGGGGAAGGAGTTGATTTCATAGCTGAAACAAATACTCCCGAAAATAAGCCACTTTTGCATTCTTTCACTACACTATGGTGAAAAATCAGTTTGGCGAAATACTTTACATAAATTTTTAAAAAACAACTCTATTATACTCTACTACTAACTAGGTACATGCCTACAGCAATAAACGGAAGTTGTGTTATAAATTATGGCTCCCGATTATCGTGTTCTTCGTTGCTTTAGTCTTTTGTTCAAAATAAGTTGGAAGTTAACACGAGTTGTAAACAATAAACACAGATTACCCGACGATGTTGAGAAGGGTAGACGGTATCTAACACTTCCAAACCGATATAAATTATCCGCCATTTTCTTATTAAGTTCGCATTTACAGTCTGTTACTACTAATTACTATTAATAACGTCTTAAATCTCTTAAGGTGGTATATCGGGGTCCGAGGGAAGTTAGGAGCGCAGGGGGGGTCCTATGCTTTTCTTATGGGACTAAAACCCGCTGCCAATTTGAAAAAATTAAATTCTATTGAAATTATTTGCGATAAATATTATCTATATAGCAAAGAAATCTACTCATATGCACATAGCATACATATTGACTAATTAACAACATAAAAATATCATATTTAAGTAGTTTTAAATTATATTTAATGAACGCATAAATACTATGTAGATGTGGCAACAGCGCTAATAATTGACTAGCAGTTGTACAAACTGCGAACCTACAGACCTCGGACATCGGAGATATTGCGCGTTAAATTCGGGTAAAGATGCGTACGCGGTCAAGAATATATTGTGTGTAAACTATGTACAAAATAATTATTATATATAGCAAATATATCGTATTATCCTCGCGAAGATTTGTATCCTTTATTTAAAAGTCGTAAATCATGTGAACTGGTAAAACAACGAGAATTATGTTAATTTAGTTCGTCCAAGTCAAAGAAAATGTTGGATGCAATTTTGAAGGTTCTGTGATAGAAATTACATTATTACTCACTGTTCGTGTATTAAATCTCTATTTGAGTAATGTTACAAAAGTTTTGCAACTATAACAATTTTTTTAGATATAAAGCTTGCTGAGAAATATTTATGTTCCTTTGTTATTCCGTACAAATGCTTTTATCTCAAGTATTACTAATTATATAAATCTAGTAAAGAAAACTTTATGTAACCCTAAATATTGCTGGGTAATGATTACGATGTTTTTATAAACCATTTTTTATTCCAATAAATATATCACAGTCTTTTTTAGTTAATCTAGTTTTTTAAAAACATCACAAAAAAAATCATCTATTGTGGATAATTTATTGTTGATAACAATGTACATGGGATTTAGGAAAAATGTATATGTTTGAAATTAATTTCGTTTTTATCAAGTCTTTCAAATGTATTCCCTCCTTGCTGTCAGCTGATTGCGACGTTGCCACATTAATCCTCAAGTCAGACAGAAATGCAATTATTGGTTTCTGTTTCTAATTAATACAGCTGTACTATGTTCAAAACTTACATTAGTTTTACATCAAAAATAAGATAATACTATCTATGGAAAAGTTTTGTTTCACAATTTCTACATTTTTTTCTCAGTTATGGGCAAAAAGAGCCTTACCGTCCATCTTCGTCATATAAACCTATGTTAAAATGAACAACTTTAAACAACAATATCTCAAAATATAGATTCAAAAAAAATTTCAAAAAAATATGACGCACAGAGGGAGCACTGGCTAATACGCTATATAAATTTCAAGTACATCTGTGCATTTGAGTAAACCCGATATACCTCCTTAAGAAATGACCAAACTATCTAACTAAAAAGTAATACGAAGTTCTACGCCTTCCCAGGAGTCTCACTAGCCTCGGCTTCGAAAAAATCCAGTAAGAAACGGAGGCGTAGACAATACAGAGTTGGTAAATTTACAAGAAAGTTGCACATTTTCACGTCACTGCAGATTATGAAAAGAAATTGGGGATAAGTTGCACCGTTCCTGAAAAAAAGTGAAAAAACTGAAAACTGGGCTTTTATTACTTCCTCCAAATTTTTTTTATTATTGAAGGTGGAGTAATTAGTAACTTTTTAAATAAGATTTTAGTCGGTCTACTTTTTTTACTTACTTTTTAGCACAACGTTTAAATATCGTGTATCAGCATGATGGAGCACCCTGCCACTACTCTAAAATTGTTCGAAAAATTTTAAATTGTCCGTTTCACAACAGATTGATAGGCCGTGAAGGACCCATTGGTTGGCTTCCTAGGTCGCCTGATCTTAAACCAATCGATTTTTGGCTCTGGGGGTATATGAAAAATGCAGTTTATTCCACTGAATGACGTCCAAAATCCACAATGAACAATGACATCGTCTTCATTGTTCGTATTTACTGTGTTTTAATTGAACTTAACAATGAAACATTTCTTTCTGCTAAAAACAATTTTAAGCAACCTTTACAATTGCATAATTGCATCGAAATAAATATTTTTAAGGATTACCTCTATAAATTTCTAATGTAATGTCAACTTTATTAAATAAAACGCATTTAACTCACTTAATATTCATTCCAAAATTACTATAAAATGTAAATAACTTCTTCTATTTCTACATTAACTTTTGATGTATTGACAGTTATTACATTTTGACGTTTTACTTTTTATCACGGCCTACTGGATTCAATAATACTTTATCTCGCATCTCAAATAATCTGATTGGACTCATATTTTTTATTCTTAATGAGGTCGTTAAGTTTCTTAGACGTCGTTTTCAAAAATTTTGGCATATATGACTTGACTAATTTTTGGCTGTACTGTATATGACCGGCCACTGGGGAATGTTTTTTGGGACACCTGTATACACAAATAATATCACACAGTACTAAACTTCAGTAAAAAAATAAATTAATGAAAATTTTAGCATCGATGAGATTATCGAAATCAGAAAATCTAAAATAAAAGTATTTTCAAATAATTTATAATTATTGTGACCTCGTTATGTTTCATTGAAAATTGTAATTATAAATCAGGGACACATGAAACAACAAAACTTTTTCGATTAAAAGAATACGTTCCAAAATATCCTTAATGAAAGTTGGCAAATGAGCTGTGTTAATAAAGTGATAAATTTGCTTAGATACGTACCAGATGTAATTCTAAAATATGTAATTATAATGAATGTACCTACCTACCAAAGAATTATGAGGTATTTCCGGTAATAATTCCTTATTTCAAAACCATTTAAAATCTAATGAAATTTCTAGGGGAGGAATGAAAACGTCTGTGAATATCCAGTAGGCATTTATTTTATATAGGGTGTTCATTAAAAACAACAAGTTTTGCTTAATAATAATAATAATAATAATAATAATAATAATAATAATAATAATAATAATAATAATAATAATAATAATAATAATAATAATAATAATATCTCTACTCCTCATCCTAACTACGAGAATTAGCGCAGAAGTCGGAGACTTGTGCGGGAGAGGAGGCGGCATATTATTATTATGCAGGCCGCATTTGCGCCCAGGAACGACTTATGTTGGTAGGCCCTAACCACCATTCAGTGCAGGAATGAGGGAAACCTGGAAAACCTCATTAATTAGGGGGGTGGTCAAATGCCAACCGGTGTCAATCTCTCACATTGACCCAAGCCAACATTCTTCCACCCTACCATACCTGCACAGAGGGTGCCAATCCTCCGTACAAGCATAGCTACTCTACGGTCTACCGGCCGCGGGATTCGAAACCCGGGCAGATCGACACATCGATTTAAGTACCGACGCCTTAAACCATGCGGCTATCGACCTAATATTTTATACAAATGTAGCACAAATTCCCATTTCGTGTGCTCCTTCAGTTTATTATTAATTCAACTAAGCGTTTTGACTCATGCTCCAGTGGCGGGTAACAACAATAATTTACATTTTCTTAAAATCGCGTTAAGAGGTTTTCAAGAAAAAGTATTAGTCGAAAGTGGTACCCATTGATATGGTAAATGCGGAAAATTAATTTTGGCACACCCTGTATCTACAAGATTTATTTTCCCTAAATTGTCTCATATGCATACTTATTCCAAAACCTTTGGGGGTATGTTTATAATTAAAAATAGAATAGGTGTTATCAAAAAAGTTGTAATAAATATTTACAGATTTCGAGAAAAAACATGTTTGAAATTATTATATGTATTTATACTGGGTGATTCACAAATGGTGACCAAAAATGAAACCTCGTATTCTTTAGTGAATTGTAAGGGGAGTCTTTCATATAAAGTTTTTATCTGGGACGCTTCGTTAAAACGATACAGGGTGTTAAACTAAAAAAAATGTTTTTAATTTTTTAAAATAATTTATAAGTTAGTAAGTGAAATTATTTGAAATGAGGCACATCTATTTATATAAATTTGTCCAAAATCTGAGGTCTTTTCCTAAAATTTAGATGCTCCAGTGACGGAGATACAGGGCATCGGTGGCATATTTTTCTAAATAAAATAGTACGGTAGCAATCATGATATTTTCGGATTCGTGTTTTAATTTTCTACAAATTACTAATCTCTTATCTTTTTCGAAAGAACCTGATTTTCGAGTAAAATAAACTAAAAACACTTTTACTTAAATGACATGACAAACACTAATCATTCGGTTATTTATTCGAATAAAGAAATTAACAACGTGTCGTTTGAATTGTGAGTGTTGCGAGAATCAACTACTCCGAGAGCTATTTGCTTCTACAGGCATTGAATTATACTCGCAACACCTAGTGCAACTTATTAGTCCTCATCAGTGTGTCATAGGTGCGACAACCGGTCTGTGCTGGTGGGTTAAACTGATGACAAACGATCCTAGCTGTTTCACTTGGTGTTGCGAGTATAATTCAATGCCGATAGGGGCAAATAGCTCTTGGAGTAGTTGTTTCTCGCAACACTGACAATTCAAACATTGTGTTACGCCCTTCGTGGGTGGCAGTCGTTCAACAAAGTACCTGCAGTTAGCAGGTCGCTTCCTACTGTAGCCATTTGAATGGCACAGTTGGGAGTCCGCACGACAGATGGAGCTATTTGCGCTCCCGCGTACAACATGAGTCGTCATTTTAATGATTTTATTTGAGTACATGCTCAAAGATACCTCCATTTTCACGAACATAGGCGCGACATTTTTTCAGTAACGAATTGTAGTTTATTCGAAATGTATTGCTTGAATCTGATGAAAAACATTATTTATTCTTTCTTCTAATTGCTCAGAATGTTAGTTCTAGCCTGTTACGTAATTTTAAACCGCATTTTATTTGAATATCGAAGTGTGTTTTCAATTCGTTTTTTAAGTTTTACTCGAAAATTAGGCTTTTTTCAAAAAACATAAAAGAGTAATAGTTTGTAGAAAATTGAAAGACGATTCCGAAAATATGATTGTTACCGCAAAGCAGTGACATACTATTTTATTTAGAAAAAGATGCAACCGATGCCCTGTATCTCCGCCACTGGAACATCTAAATTTTAGGAAAAGTTCTCAGATTTTGAACAATGTTTACATAAATAGATATGCCCCATTTCAAATTATTTCACTTAGTAGTTTTTAAATTATTTAAAAAATATATATTATATTTTTTTAAGTTTGACATCCTATATCTTTTTAACGAGGCATCCTAGATAAAAACTTTATACGAAAGACTTCCCTTAAAATTCATCAAAGAATACGAGGTTCCAATTTTGGCCACCGTTCGTGAATCACCTTGTATATTATACTATTTTATCTATTCAGAATTATTGTGGTTTTCATAGTACTCTTATTACTGTGGTTTATTGTTTATGTCAGTCTTACAAGTGTTTAATGTACACTAGTATTAATAGATATTTAACTTATTCGAAGCAAGACAAAATATATCAGCAGCTTTTCGCTTGAATGCAGAACACTTTTCAAGTAAGTATGTGCCACATACTGCCACCTTCACCATACCATAGTACTTCAGCAGGGGTGTGAAAGTGGGAATTTGCCGTCGGGTCGTTGAAAAGATAAAGGTTGCAGACATCCACATCAGATTATAACAGTTGAGGAACAAATTTAAATGATGTCTAACAAAATGCCTCTTGTAAGCAAAAGGGAATCGTTCGACAAATGCTTGGAGTGTCCCAACTAACAACGCAGCGTATACTACACGAGGAACAAATGTATCACATTCACGTATATAGATTTTGTGAATGGTTGTTCTAACAATATGCTGAAAACCCCCGATTTACATACACCTCTTGTGTTAGTTACAGATAATGTCGTGTTTACACGTTAGGGCACAAATAATATTTGCATGTCTGGAAACTTGAAAATCTAGCGCCGGTTTTTTTAACTGTTTGGACACAGAATGTTGACGCTCACTTAACTGGACTATCCATATTGTCAAATCGAATGAACGGTATTCACTATATGGAATTTTTTCGAAATGAGCCGCGTGGACTTCTTGAAGATGTACCCTCAGCTGTTCGAAAAAGATGCTGATTGGTGCACAATGCGCAGTCCCATTTTTGATAAAATTTAAATAATGAAGTGGAAACTACTGAAAATGTTCGTGAACTACTGTAAACTGGATTAGACATGCGCAAATGTGTTTCTGACCAAATTTAGAATATTTTTGTAACATCACGTAAATACTAATATTTTCTCTTGACGAAAACACATGTTACGCTCATACGGTATAATATGCTGGGGTAATGGAAGAGGGATAAATCGTGTTTTTATAGCTCAAAAAAACGATTACTGAAACTAATGTATAGGACATTGCCCACAGACAGATTATATTTAAGGAAAAAACTCTTTACGTTACCTTCGTCTTACACGTATACATATAGTGAAGTACATTATTTTTGCTAAGAAAAATGAACATCTTTTTAAGACATACTACAATTCATATAACATTCGGCATGGTGATTTATCATCAATCATATGCCGCATATTTTGAACGCTCTCCATATTACAGTGACATTGTTTTATTCAATAAGCTAACTAAAATAATAGTATATTATGCAACAAGTTTTATAAACGACACTTTAGTCACGAGTTTGTTTAGGCACGAGCGGAGCGCAGCGGAGCGAGTGTTTAATAAACGAGTGACTAGAGGAGTTTATAAAACGAGTTGTATACTATACTTTTTCTACGACCAAGACAACAATGAAAATTGAAACGTTTACGTGTCTTTTATTAAATCTGCAACATTAATCGTAACATAAACATGTATGTAATATAATCTTACTAAATTAACTTATTTAGGTAAATATACATTAACAGTTAAATTAGAAAAATTACTACAGTTATTGAAAGAAACCATTGACGTTCCCGAGTTTTTTCCATCAAACTGTTTTATTTGATTGGAACTCGAAATAACAGTATTTTCAGAGCTATTATTGCAATCCAAACTTACTGCTTCATTGTTGTCAAAATTTATGTTTATACTTTCAGCAATGTCAAATTCAGCAATATCAAAGTTAGAATTATTGTTGGTATTTCTGATAGGACCTTCCGAAGTTTCAATTATATTTTCCGTGTTTTCAATGGAATTTATAATTTTGTTGGCAGTTTCAATTTTATTAGTGAGTGAATGATCAATATATGCCTCTGCGACGGTAGTGGAGCGCCACCCTCCATGGCGCTTGAGGGCAGTGATGTCAGCTCCAGAGTCTACTAATATAGTGGCCGATGATCGTCTTAGACAATGGCCTGTATATCTGGTAGGGTCTGGCAATTTCAAAAACTGGGCAATCTCTCGGGCAATGTTACCAAATTTGTTTATTCCAATAGGCTGTTTCGTACACTTGCCTCGTTGATAGTTTAAAAAAAAACGGGTAACGTTAGTAGGCAGATTTGAGGGGCGGAGTTGCATGTACTTTTTACAAGTCTTATAGAAGTTTCCTCCGATGACAAATTGCCTTTCCGTTTTAGTTTTAGTGTCCGGAATGTGGACTAAAAAAGCTGTACCTAGGTCATCAATATCCTTTGTTTTGATTTTCATTAGTTCTTCTCGCCGGCAAGCCCCCATTACTCCAAAAATCATTGCAACCTAAAGCAGAAAATAATACATACCGATATTTAACGCATATGAACAGTTTACCTTTGTGAATAAAAATTTTTCATCTGGTGCTGTAGTTATAAATTTTTGTATTTGCTGGGATGTTAGAATCTTGGACTTTTTTGGTTTGTATCCATCTGATGTGCGTTTCAAAAATGAACACAATTTTGGGTATTTACTGATGTCAACATTGTTTTTGAGGTTAAGTGTTGAACGGAGCATGGAATATATCGCCCACAAAGAAGATGGCTTCATACTTGCTGAAAGTTGTTGAAAGTAGGCGAGCAAAACGTTTTCGGAGTACATTTTTATTTGCTTTTCACTGCACCATTTGGAGAACAGATTGTAAGCCCGTTCGTACTGAATTCGCGATTTCTCGGGCAGCAAATTATTGGTGGCTCTAATCGCTTGTTCTCTAATTTCTGGGGGTGTGGCGGTAAATTCTTCATTTTCTTGTTCAATTGCTTCCATTATCTTGCAAATTACGAATCACTTACAAATGTAATAATTGCTTGTCAAAAGTCAAAGTTGACGTTTCGTTCGGCCATCACAAGACGTGACTAAGAAAACTTCGGCCCGTGATTAATAAGGCGGGAACATCCGAATATGGTTCAAACAATGTTTAATGATTTGTCGTATTTAAACTGATATTTAGCGTACCGATTGGCCGTGTAAAATGTGCAGTTTTAGAGATGGGAGTAGAAAAAATAACTTTTATTGGATGATGACTTTTACACTAAGTACATATTTTGATTTAATATTTCTATTTCTTTAAATCAAATAAAGGACCAAATGTCCTTTATTAGTGTTTAATTCTTTCAATATATATAATATACAGGGTGTTCCACCGAAGAGGGATTTTTCTGTAACTCTGTAACTGTAAAATTTATAAAAAAATGGTTTTAATACAAGTTGCAAGCAAACATGTGGGCCATATAAAGAAAATATTTTTAGTTTACAGGGTGTTCCATTTCGCGTGGGCGCTACATTGTTTTAAGTGGAACACCCTATATATTTTTGAATTCCTTGATTAATATTTAGTAAAGTTTATTAAATGCATGGAGTTTAAAACTTACCGTTTTCGAGATAATCAGTTGTTTTTGAAAAAAAATCACAATTTCAGCTCTTTAAATGAGGCTAGATATTGTCTAAACCGTGAGAGTACCTGCAGTTTTCACAGTTCATTTTGGCATAAATTACTTTAATTTGTCATCTGTGAGCAAAACGTGTACGTTATTCAGACTCGGAAATACTGAGACCTACATCTTACGAGTTGAAAAACTTTTTTTTCATATTAATTGTCATGGGTGAATGCAAAATTGAATGCCCTTCTGATATAAGATTGTCCATACAAATCTTTAACAGTTTTCCAAAAAAATCAGGTTCTTGCAAAACCACTTTTTTCTCACATTTATCAGGCCTGGGACTGACAGTGTCAATATTTACTGGCATGTTTAAAAAGTGGTTTAACAAACTAAAACAAAACGCAAAACGAAACAAACTGAAAATCGGAACACAACAAGGAGAAGAATAATTAGACCGCTGATTTACATCAATTGCCTCCAAGTATCCTCCATTTTGATTAATACACAAATGTTTTCGGTTTTTAAAAGACTATTCAACATTGGTCAGCATGTCTCGCGTAATTTCTTAAAATGTTACTGTAATGCACTGCCACATATCTTCCGCGGTGTAACGTAAACTTTGCTTTTCATAAATCCCCATAAAAAGAAGCATCAACTTGTCATATTTGGACACCTTGAAGGCCAACTCACTGGTCCCCCGCGCGCAATCCATCTGTTGGGAAAAGTTTCGTATAAAAACTGACGAACCGCAGCAGTATTGTGAGGTGGAGCACCATCATGTTGTATCCACATTCTTCGAAGTGTAGCTAAAAGGAATGTCGCCTAACAAATCTTCTATACGTGTTTGTTAAAAAGTTTAAATAAACTGCTCCAGTTAGATGCTGGTCAAAAAAGAATGGTCCAATGACATGGGTTCACAAAATTGCTCCCCACATGTTCAAAGACGATCATTGTTGTTCAAAGACCAATAATGGCAAATGTGACTATTAACGAAACATCGGAGAACATGACCCGTTTAAAAAAATCATCATCTTGATTTAACATCTCAAGTCCCCACTGACAAAATTTCAGTCTCTCCTGAAAGTCTTCTTTTAATAACTTTTGGTGTAATTGGATGCGATAAGGATGTGCTGTGCTGTGCTTTTGTAAAATCCTAAAATCGACGTTGTACTAATACAATTGTAAGGCCTTCTTGACGTTGTTACATAGCTACTTTTTCGGACTTTAGAAAAGAGCCTGATTTTTCTGGAAAACTGTTAGAGATAAGTATGGACAACTTATATCAGTCGAAAGGGAATTCAATTTTGCATTCACCCATGACAATTAATATGGATCATACCATTTGAAAAAAAAATTAAATGTAGGTGTCAGTATTTCCGAGTTCGAATAAGGTAGGTACACGTTTTGCTCACCGATGACAAGATAGAGTAATTGATGCCAAAACGAACTGTGAACATTGCAGGTTTCTAACTCTTACGATTTACACGCTATCTAGCCTCATTTAGAGAGCTGAAATCGTGATTTTAGTTTTAAACACCAAAAAAAGATTAACAAACGCTAGAGGAATAAGAGGTAAGCGTATAGTTAAAACTAAGCGTGTATGGGACTCTTTATACTTGGGTAACATAATACTACGAGAACTAATGGGGTAATCTATAGGATAAATGCTTCTACAAATCATTGAAATTGAACGCGTTGGTAGTAGCATCTGAAATTATAGTTCAATATGGGGTCATTCACGGGATTAAGCAGACACATTTCTATTGATGACAAATACCGGAAACTTACAGTTATTTCCGGGAACGTGAGCGATTGTTTACATCGATATGTTTGGATTGTACAAGGTAAACTGAAATTCAGTTTGGATAAAATCCATAAATATATTTTATGAAATTTCTACTTTAAAAATGATTTAAACTTCAATACATTTCAAATGGAATTCGAGGAATTCAGAATTAACTTTTAATCGCCCTTTAATAAATATCAAACGTACCGAGGTAACTGAAAATCTGCTCAGAATAGGTACATATGCTCTGATGAAACATTTTTCATTGTTAAGTACCAGGCCGAAGCTTTAAAATTAGATTAGTTTAACAATCGTTTGAATGATTAAAGGTATTTAGTATAAGGCAAAATATGTTTAAATTTCAGTAAATCAAACAGTCATTTACGATCAAAATAAAGGATCATTGCTATTATTACTGAAAAAGAAAATTTGCATCCCATTTAGCTAGTAATAATTTACAGACATACCGGGTGTCAGGTAAAAAAACGTCGCAAGCTACACAAGATTAAGTTATTGCTACTGAAAATACTGATATTTGCTATCATGTTTTTTATAATGTCTAGCCTACTTTAATACTCAACAGTCAATACCCAACTTTTTTAACAGCATGATACGAGGACCAATGTTTGGTTTTGTCAACAAATATACAGTCCACTTTAAGGTCAATTTATTTACCACAAAAATGTCTTCGCATACCCTTTCTTCTTTTGATAAAATATGGTGATTCTGAACGTTTTCTATTCTCCAATACGTTTATTTTACCTTATCTGATAAAGATTTTTTTTATTTGAATTTTGCCAAAAATTTACCAGAAAAATATGGAATATTCCAGTTAGTATTAACAACAAATAGCTAACAAAAGATCATGTTACCCAGTATAGGAAATCAAGTTATTATACAGGGTGTTCAAAAAGAGTGTAAAATATTTCAGGAGGTAGTAGTATGAACCAAAATAAGCAGAAAAGTCTTAATAAACATGGGTCCGCAAAGTAACGGTTGCGGAGATATGGACCACTATTCGTTTTTCAAACATTTTATTTTATTAGGAATAAACCGACAAAGGAACCTTTTAACAAACAAAAAATAAAGTTACAGAAGATGTTCAAAGTGCCCTCCGTCCATTTCCAAGCAGGCACGACATCTTCGTCTCAACGATATTCGAACTCTTTCGAAAACACCCTCCTTGGTTTGGATTTCTTGACACTTTTGATTAATCCGTAGCTGCAGCTCTTCCAGGCTATTTACAGGAGTACCATACACTAATGTCTTCAAATATCCCCAAACAAAGAAATCTAGAGGGTTCAGATCAGGCGATCTTGGAGGCCATAAAACAGGTCCGGCCCTTCCTACCCATCTATGTGGAAAAGTTTGGTGTAAATGCTCTCTAACGGCCATGGAAAAATGAGCTGGAGCACCATCATGCTGGAACCACATTTGTTGCCTCTGATTCAAAGGAATGTCTTCCAAAAACTCATACAGTGTGTTCTGCAGAAAGTTGAGGTAAGCAGCGCCTGTTAATCGGTTTGGTAAAACAACAGGACCTAGAAACCTGTCACCTACAATACCCATCCAAATGTTTAATGAAAAACGTGCCTGATGTCCAGATTCTATTAGAGCATGAGGATTTTCGTCGGCCCAAATATGCGTATTGTGAAAATTAAACACTCCATTTCTTGTGAACCCGGCCTCATCAGTAAAAAGAATGTTTGCAAGAAAACGAGGGTCTTCAGCATCATGACGTAGAAACCAGCGGCAAAAAACCAAACGTGCTTGATGATCATTTATTGGATTTAAGGCCTGTACTCGTTGCACATGGTATGGATAAAGCAGTTGCTCGTGAAGGATTCTCCAAACAAGAGGACCACTAATTCCTACCTCGGCTGATATTCTCCGCACACTCGTACCTGGATTCTGCTCTACCAGTGCTAGAATTTCTTCTTCTGCTCTAGGAGTGGATACCGACCTTGGTCTTCCGGATAAATGGCACTGTTTGCTCAAGGAACCGGTATCACGCAATCTTTGGTGAATTCTTCCAAACATGCGTTGTGAAGGAATCTGGCGATTTGGATAAGCGTCAACATAAAGACGTCGCGCTTCGGTGGCGTTCCCATTAGCACGACCATACATGAAATGCATGTCTGTTAATTCTGCGTTAGAGTAACCAGCCATAGCGAAAGAAAACTTGTGCACTGAGAACAACTGTCAAATACGTACTGTTTATTTCACTAAACATCAACCAACTATTATAAGAAAATACACAACGTTTTTGCAAAATAAAAAAATTGGCTAAAAAACATAAAACATTCCATATCTCCGCAACCGTTACTTTGCGGACCCATGTTTATTGAGACTTTTCTGCTTATTTTGTTTCATACTATTACCTCCTTAAATATTTTACACTCTTTTTTTAACACCCTGTATATCGTTGGATTTAGGAAAATTACACATAAAATACAAAAATATATATCGCTCCATTTGAAAAAAACAATTGACAATAATCTTCCATAATAGAAAAATGATGACTATGTGTGCCGGTTTGTAATATTTAGAGCCATTAATGAATTCGGATAAAAAGTGGCGGAGTTAGAACTTACGTTTTCTCACAAACACCCGGTTGAATCACATTCAGCTGTTTATTTTAACAGGCAATTAAAATAATCAGTATTAAATAAACCGATGAAATGAATGGCACCAAAACGCAATTTCCATAAATTAACAATAATTTAAATAGCCATATTAAATAACAATTTCAACTTTTGTTCTATTTAAATTTAAAGTTTTATCTCAAATCGTTTAATCTGGAAGAAATGAAAACATTTATGGTTAGTTATTTGGTCAAATAACTAGACGCCTCAAAGAAATGCAAGTTGTTACTCAAACTGTTATAATAGGGTAACGTAAGTAATGAAAGTAATATTACAATGATGAAAGCGTAAGCTGATCTGAGCAAAGCTATCGTACTTTAAAAAATTAATGTTGTTCTGCTGTACATTAATCGAATATGTTAAAAAAAAAAACGTTTTCACGGTTAGCTTGTTTTGAGTTTTATCCAATCATGTAGCAACACAAAAAGTGAATATATTTAAAAAAATCTAGTAAAGTTCAACATAAAATTTGAAATATAATTTGTTAGTATTATAATATGTGACACATACAAATTGTAGTTAGCCGCATATACTATACATATACAGTATAGGGTAAATCTTAAATGCGTTAACTAGTTCACTAAAAATGTTAATTTAAACTTAAAGGCACTTAAAAGAAAAACACGTCCGTGAAGGTAACAAATCGTCAGTCGACCATACATCAATCGGCGTTAAAATATAAAACTATGCAAAGTCAATAGATATACGTATATGATACAATAAGTTGAGTTCACTATGAAACATTACAAAAGTATAGTCTTTACGAAGTCACTTAAACATGTATAAAACGCCTAGCAATAAAGAATTTCATAGGAGTCTCTAAAAATGTTTTCGCTAAAGGTAAAAAATTATGATAATTTATATATAATGTGCAGAAAATTTCTATTATATGTTCATTTGGCCAACAGCATATTTTAATTATTTATGTACTCAAACAACTTTATTATATTGATGGTAAATTTCGTTTTGTTCCGTTTCAAAAGGTCTCCAAAATGCCATGTTGTAATAATATTAGTAAACAAAATATCCCTCTTATTTCTCCCTTTCGCAATTGTAATATGAATGATTAGTATGCCTATAATAAATTAAAATTACGTGAATCACATCAAATTCCGCATTGCTGCACTGCACTGCTAGGCAATCTGTCGACCACTTGTCAACAGGTGGGATTTATTGCTCAGTCGCCCAGTTCAGCTGTCAGTGAACACCGTTTGTCCGCGCGCGCATTCTGCAACTGGTCGTATACATTTTTACCACGTTCGACCAGACCTGTGTAAATGGGTATGGCTAAAAAAATATGGCAACAAGTTTTTCAAATATTTCAATGCCGAGTTGCTGCGTCAGCGACCGAACCTGGTACATACTGCCAACCTCTTGGTGCTTCAATTGAGATCGGAAAGACTGTACCTCACAGCACTTTTCAGTAAAATTTAAATACTACAGTAACAATGTTTGCGTATTAGTTACATCAACAAATTTTAAATAAAATCCAGTCATGAATCGTTTGAAAATGCGTCATTTAGAAGTTTTCAGTAATACCATATGTGCCCTGTTAATAGATGTCCAAGAGTTATTGGTTAAGGTCATCGAAATTCAAAATCTCGATGGTTGCTGTTTACGAAAAACAAGAAAGTCGTCGCCGATGTCGCTACTTTGAAAATCATTATTCTGTACTAATGAAAAATGTTATTTTATTTAAAATACAGGGTGATTTTTAAGTTGAAACTTTCCTTTTAACACTGTATAGAATGCAAGAAAATAAGAACATTTTTCAAATAAAATTATGTCCGAAAATGCTTCGTTTTCGAGATACAGGGTGTTAAAGTTTTAAGGAAAAAATGCCTTTTTTATCATAACTTTCCTACTACCACTCCAGATATTTCCACAAAATTTGGTACACTTTTTTTGACCATTAAATTAAATGTTTTAATGTAAAATTTTTCAAAAAATGTCTACCAGTGGCGTTCGAACAGGATTTGTATTGAATTGTTTTAAAGAAAAAAAAAGTACTCCACTGCTTTTTCTTAAAATCAATATTATGTTTGTAATACTGATTTACTTTGGAGTTAATTTGGTCTCTTGATATTTGTTCATACGACGAACGGTTTTCGTTTAAAGAAATAAAAGCCATTTTGATGCATGGCAAAATCGCTAAAATCTGATATGGTGTTTTGTATGTAAAATTCGTTTTTGACTAATTTGTATTGTATGTACCAGTGGCGTTAGGTTTTTGACTGTGTAAGAGGTTCCTAAAAGAAACAGCTTTTTTATGTAACTTTTTATTTATTAACTGTAAACCAAACGAGATACGTACACATTTCTGTTAGTAAGAAAGATGCAATACCTATGTCCTAAGTTAAATTAAATGTTCGAAGTTGGCACCATTTTCTGTTATGCAACACTGTGCACGTTTTATCCACTGTTCTGTGACGGCGCGTAGCAACGAAATTGGTTTCCCTCTTATTGTTGCTGCAGCCTGTTCTATGCGAACAATCATTTCCTCCCGTGTGTTTACAGGCGTTTTAAAAACTAAACTCTTCATGTAACCCCATAAAAAGAAATCACATGGAGTGAGGTCTGGGGATCGAGGTGGCCACGCAACTGGTCCATTTCTACCAATCCATCTATTGGGAAAAGTATTATCTAAGAATTCCCTCACATCCCTTCTAAAATGAGGAGGAGCCCCATCTTGCAAAAGCCACATGTTTTGCCTGATATTAATTGGTACTTCTTCTAAGAGATTAGGCAGATGATTTTGCAAAAAGTTTAGATATTCTTCGCCCGTTAAACGGTCAGGTAAGATGTGGGGCCCAATGAGTATTCCATTCACAATGCCTGCCCATACATTTACAGAAAATCTGTGTTGAAAATTTGTCCTCTTAATAGCATGGGGATTATCAATAGCCCATACATGAGTATTTCGGAAATTATTGATTCCATTTCGAGTAAATATTGCCTCGTCCACAGAAACAATTCTTCTAGAAAAATTTTGATCAGCTGCTTGGTTCTGTAGGAGCCATTCACAGAACTGGACTCTGCGGGGATGGTCTTCAGGTAGTAGCGCTTGTACACGTTGAACATGAAACGGATATAGCTGATTTTCCCGCAGTGTTTTCCATACTTTTGATTGACTTAATTCGACCTCATCTGCAATATCTCGAGTACTTCTTGATGGGTCTTCATCGATAATATTTAAAATTTGTTGTTCTTTCTGCACATTGTCAGGTTGTCTCGGTCTTCCTGCATGTCCCCCACGATGTTCCCTTAAATCACCTGTTTCTCTTGCCCTCCGAACAACATTGGTAATAGTACGGGGTGTGGGATGGACTCTTAAGGGAAAGCGTTCCGCGTATAGCCGCGAAGCTGCAGCCGCATTGTGATGACACTCCCCGTAACTTAGCAGCATATCCACAAGTTCATTATTCTCATAAGTATGAGCCATTTTCACAATCGAAATAGTCGCAAACTAATAAAATCACGTCGGAAAGGTATGACACAAGTGATCGACAAGAAATTGACAACCCATTGCTTGACATAAAAACCTAAACATAAACATACTTTTAACCGATAATTTTTTGCAGGTGGTTCAGTTTTTGGATCCTTTTTTTTTCAGGTACTTAAATCAAGCGATTTGAAAATGTTGCTTCTTTTATTGAAAATAATACCTACTGATACATTTTTTTCATTACATTTGAATTGTAGTAATATAAGTAATTGGCCTTACTTTAATACAAATTAGTCAAAAACGAATTTTACATACAAAACACCATATCAGGTTTTAGTGATTTTGCCATGCATCAAAATGGCTTTTATTTTTTTAAACGAAAACCGTTCGTCGTATGAACAAATATCAAGAGACCAAATTAACTCCAAAGTAACTCAGTATTACAAACATAATATTGATTTTAAGAAAAAGCAGTGGAGTACTTTTTTTTTCTTTAAAACAATTCAATACAAATCCTGTTCGAACGCCACTGGTAGAAATTTTTTGAAAAATTTTACATCAAAAAATGTTATTTAATGGTCAAAAGAAGTGTACCAAATTTTGTGGAAATATCTGGAGTGGTAGGAAAGTTATGATAAAAAAGGCATTTTTTCCTTAAAACTTTAACACCCTGTATCTCGGAAACGAAGCATTTTCGGACATAATTTTATTTGAAAAATTTTCTTATTTTCTTGCGTTCTATACAGTGTTAAAAGGAAAGTATCAACTTAAAAATCACCCTGTATATTTGTACAAAATCAAAATACTTTTGGATTTTTTCTGCAATTTGCGTCAGTGATTCCCTCACCTTGAGCTCCGAAATCAAGAACAAAGAAAAAAATGGACAGAAAACATCACCCTGTAGCTTACCTTGTTACCGCACGAACAAAAAGCTGCGTCCCTCGTCTTTACACCCCACATGCTAAATCAGGGCATCACGGACTGGTCTCGAGACGAATAAAAAACCCTCGGAAACGCACCGCTCGTCCCGATTTTATTTGATTTCATCCACTTGACGGGGTTTGTCGGGAGGGGAGAGGCGGTATAATAATAAGTCAGTCTCTTGAGAGAGGTACGCGTAAGATACAAGTGGATATCCAATTTAAATTTACTCAATTATTACTGCTGATGTTATTGTTTAAAAACTCGAAATCAAGTATAACAAGAAACTGTGACGAAATATTAACATTGATCAACATTTTAAGGCATATTTTCATTTCATTAATGTAGAGGATGCTTGAAAATTAAAAAGAAAATTTTAAAATATGTTTAAAATTCGCACTAATACTGCGATATGTAGTTATAGTTAGTTTATACAGGGTGTTAATGAGCTTATGTCAAAAATTTAAAGGGGTGGAAAAGGAGCAAAAACTGAATTAACTGATATCACAAACTTCTATCGGAAGTTTAAGGTCATAGAGAAAATAACTAATTAAAAATGTGTATAAAACTGTTTTGGAACTGCTGAAACAGAAACCTACAAACACTTTTTACAAGTTTGTAGGTTCCTTATGAAGTCGGAGTATATTCGAAAGTCAGTTTGTAATACATTGTTGTAGTGATTGCTGTGCTGTTTTTCGAGAGTACATTTAATAGCCATATTTCAAAGTTTTCCTTTGAAAAAATGCCCACAGAGCTTGTCACGTGTACCGTGCAAGATATCCTGAACGACGTGACCCCGCACCGCGAACATTTGTGCTGTGTAGCGCAAAGAGTTTTTTGGACACCGTTGAAGTGCAACCGCGTCGAGGTCGCGACGGTGGCCCAGGGCGACTACTAAGAATCTTAAATGTCGAGGAGGTGATTTTAGAAACACTACTTTTCTCGATCGCTGGATAGGCCGCGGCAGCCTAGTTAGATGCGACGTGCTGCGCTAGGGCACTAAAGTTTATGAGTGCAGGGTCCCCTTAAGAGCCTGTGTGGAATCTTTAAGAGGTTGAATTCAATTTACCTCCTTGGAGGGCTAATGTATGGCTGCTTTACGAGTTATTCGAGTGTATCTCGTACGATCTTCACCGCAGGGTAGACAAAGCCTGGGTGGTGTACTTTATAAACAGTGGAAGAGAAATTTTTTCGGAGAAAATTTTAACTCAGTTTTGATTTTTATAAAAAAATATAGGATTTATCGTAATTTTCGTATTGACAATAAATGAATATATGTAATATTTGCCATATGTATGAAAGCTCGGGAAATTTGGAGAATACAACATATACTGGCACTATTTAACTGCATTGTTACCGATCTGACGTTCGATCACACCTCACGTGAGCTCCGTAAATTCTTCATCAATGTAGTCCGAATTAGATTCGCAAATCATCTGTGTAAGTAGTGATTGTTAGGTCGTTTTAGAGTTCGAATTTTGGATTTTTGCCGAACTTGAAAACATAGTTGAAGATATTCGCACTTTCTTGTGTCCGCGGCTTCTGGTCAATGAAGGGCGTGTGTGGTCATTGTAGTCTGATACGCCTGATGACTTTTACAGGCAATGCCATCGTGGGGATTTGCCGGTCGAAATAGTGTAGCTGCCAAGGACATTTAAATAAAGGGGACTATGCATGTCACAGTCTATCTCATATGTTGGGTGAAGCTAGACAAGGGGAAAGCAGAAGGCTTTATTTTCATCCAACTGAAGCGCGCAATTACATCTCCAATGTCGTACATTTTGGATGGGTCAAAATAAAATATTTTATAGTCCTAAGTCAATATATTTCAACAGCTACTCAGTATTTTTATAATAAATATATATAATATTTTTATAACTTCTTGGAATCCCAATAACTGTAACCATTTCTTTCTTGTTGCACCATCCCCAAGCATCCTAAAAACGTTCACATTTCACTTTTAGAATACTGAGGCAAATTTTCAGTGAGACATAAAAATATATTCCCAAAGGAGAACATCAAATGGTTGAATGAATGCAACTTTCAGTTGATTGCATCTTCGGTATTTTTATGTATAAGTGAACCACCACCATATTTTTGCTGTTGTATTTATTCAGTTTTTATGCTCGTGCATTTAGTAAAATTGTAAATATATTTTTGAAAAGGTTTTTGTCGTAGAGGAAAATGAAAATGATGAATGATTAAAATTTGTAATGTTGGGTATAAGGGATAACATTGAAATACCTATAAATATATTAAATATAAATAATGTCTGTAACTTATTTGTGGTGCAGCATTTTCCTTTGATTTTAATGGCCAAACGTGGTTCATATTATTGTTTTCTTACTATTTCAGCAAAAATTTTAAAAAAATACCAAGTCAGTTTTATAAAATTTTACCGTTATTCAAATAAAAGTTACCCACACGCACGACAATGGCCACAGTTGCATATACATTCCAAAGTCACCTTCAAGCACGCTTACCTGTGGAAGGATAGCTGATGTGGATGTTTATAATCCAATTTCTTACAAATTCTGCACTGTCTAACCATATTCACACCTTAAAAGTTTATCCAAAATACATGTATAAACACTAATCACGTTTCACTTACTAAAATCACAACTATTTTCTAACAAGAGACGCCATATTCTGCCAACCACGGCAGAACGAACGAGGAACACGCTACAAATTATTGCGTAGTTGCCAAGTCTTCAAACATGGCAAATATGAAAAATGAAAAATAGTTTAATATGTACAGAATTTAACAATATTGTATGCATAACTTAATAATACTATCCTATAATAATAATTTTCACAATTGTGATGAAAATTGCGATAAAAATATTAAGTACATTTCCAGTATAATTATACAGCTGACAACAATGATACAATTAGACTGTGAATAGACCAGGCTTCATCTAGAAATGTAAATAAATAAGTCCCCTTTATTTAAATGTCCTTGGTAGCTGCACTGTCAGTATCGTCTGGCACGGCCGTTAACGGAAATTGGACATCAGGAAGGAATTCCAGAAATTTTCGAAACATGGTGAAAAAGTGGTGTCCAGTCCTGCGCCTTCCGATTTGCGTAGTAGTCACCAGCGATGTTTTTGTTTAAGGATTCCTATTGTTTTAGCGGCAACTACGCTTTGTATGGAGCATATTGATTATTTTTTTCGAAACATGGTGCATTTCGTGTTTTATTGGCATCTTACTACTCGTGGAGTTGATCCGGTGCAACATGAGACTCGCAGATTTCATAAGAACTGATGCCGTCGTGCTATCCTGAAGTCCTTAGAAATCGAATTCGTACGGGAGCTTGCAAAGTGATCTGATGAAGGACTCCAAGGATCTCCTTCCTGGTTTTCTTCCTCTTCTTTCTTATCATCATCATCATCAGCTGGAGGCGAGTTACTTGGTGGACACTTTTTTATATAAAAAATTAGTTTTTCCGAAATAAAATGGTAAATTAAATGATACAGCCCAAAATCTATAAAAAATGTCTTGAAATTTGTTGATTTACAAATTATTTTATTTAGTTTTATTTTATTTTATTTTATTTCATTAACTCATGGATTTATGTATAAATAAAATATGAAATGGCACCACATCCGCTAATAAAACAAAAGATCAGTTTAATTTTTAACATAAAACTTATGCGAATTATGAATCTAAAAAGACTATTAACAAACAAAATATTTTCTAAATCAAATAGTACCTTAAAATTCAGTAAAATGGCTTAATAAATTTTCTTATTTTTTGTAGGTATATGTTCTTCGATAGTAAACATATAGGTATGCAAAAAATATCCAATCTCACAGTGAACTTTTACCCTTACTTTACTGATGACAATTAGTCTGAAATTTTTCAGGGATTTTAACATCTTGTATCTCGAAAGCTAGGCTAGGAACTTCTTTTCCTTAAAATAATCTAAAGAATCACCCCCTGTGTTATGATAATGTACCTTACTTAAAGAACGTAATGTAATATTTTGAGCTCAAAACAAAATAAAAGAAACGATGAAAGAAACATGACAAATCGATCGGAGGATATCTCGCTAAGAATTTAGAAAAAACGTGGGCGCTATTTTTGCGTCTACTTTTGCAACAAGACCCTGGTGGGCTTATTAAAGTTTTATGAAATAACTCAGGGGTGCTTTTGACAAAGAAAAACAAGAGATTATCAGTCGCCGAAATTTTCACTTCATCTCTGATATTTGCGTCACTCGTGCGTCACATTCTGTAGGCTGGAATTTTACTCTGACAAGCGTCAATTATTTTAATGTAAATGTATCACCATAATTGCACTTTGTACAATTGTACAAAGTGCAATTATGGCTTGTATGTATGTGCTTTGTACTTTATATACGTATAATATATAGGGTGTTCCATAATTGGATGTCAATATTGAAGGGTGTTAATCTGTGCGTGATTTTAAGACAAAAAATTCATATAACATAGGTCCGTTTTCGCTTTATTTTTGATATACAGGGTGATGAATATCTTTGTAAAATTGTTTTTTTTTAATAACTCCGAAACTAAATTAGATAGTTTTATAAAACTTAGTATGTGTAAACTAGGTGCAGAGATACGTCTTTTGCATAATAAACGAATTTTCATTTTTAACCAGTGGCGTCCCAATTAACTTCAACCTCATTATTTTGAATGAAAAAAATGATACGCCACTGCATTTTTGAAAAAACAAAAATTATTGTATAAATGGTGCTTTATTTTGTAATAAAAAAGATCTCTTGAGTTTTTTTCTTATCTTGCACTGTTTTTTAGTAAAAAAATAAAGAACAACATACTAACCCACATTGAGCCAAACAGAAAGCATGATATAAAGATTACCTAGTAGGCTGTGGTTGTTGATTACTGTTGTGATTTATTAATTTTGACAGTTCAGTTCATTCAACTCAATTTTGATACTTAAAATACCTGTACAGTGTTATTTGATAATGGTTGAGTTTACTAATCAAGAGTTGGCAGACATTCATTACATGTATGGCTTGGCTGATGGCAGAGCGCCAGAGGCTAAACGATTATATCAAGAGCGTTTCCCGAATAGAGTCACACCAGATAGACGAACATTCTCAAACATACATAGAACGTTGGCTGAAACAGGTACTTTTAAGCCAAATAATCAATTAAAAGGTGCCCATCGGACTACTAGAACTCCAGAAGTTGAAGAAGCAGTTTTAAATTCAATTGATGAAAATCCTAATATTAGCACTAGACAAATTGGAAATAACTTGAATATCTCGCACATTCTAGTTTGGAGAATTCTTCACGATTTTCTGTTATACCCGTATCATATTCAACGGGTCCAAGCCTTACTTCCTCGAGATTTTCCTTTGCGAATCAACTTTTGTCAATGGTTTTTGGAGAAAATTGCGCAAAATCCCTTGTTTGACTGTGAAATAATGTTTACAGACGAAGCTAACTTCTCTAGAAACGCTATAAGAAATTTCCATAACAATCATGTTTGGGCCGAAGAAAACCCGCATGCAATTGTGAACTTTAACAATCAAGAACAATTTTCCGTGAATGTTTGGGTTGGAATTGTTGAAAATCACTTAATTGGACCTTTTTTTCTGCCACAAAGGCTAGACGGCCGTACATATCGTCGGTTTCTAGAGGAGGATTTGCCCGTATTACTTGAAGAAGTGCCACTTTTAACTAGAAATAGAATGTGGTTCATGCATGATGGTGCACCAGCTCATTTCCATCGAGAAGCAAGAGAATATTTAAATCGCACATTTCATGACCGATGGGTAGGCCGTGGTGGACCCCAACAATGGCCCCCCAGGTCCCCAGATTTGAATAGTGCGGACTTCTTCTTATGGGGGCATCTGAAAACTCTGGTTTACAACACTCCGGTTAACACTGTAGAAGACCTGAGGAATCGCATAAGAGCTTCCTGTGATGTAATAAGGAACACTGACAACATTTTTCAAAGAGTCCGCACTAATATGAGAAGAAGAGCTGAAGCATGTATCCTTGCAGGTGGAGGGCATTTTCAACAACTGATGTAATTGTTTGTTTTTTTCGTTTCACAAAATTGTTATTTGTTGATCGTCAATCGTAATTATTAATAATATTATACAATAATGTGTATAAGTTATCTAGTAAAAGAATTATTTCCATAAAATGTGTAAAAAGTACTTCATTCCACGTACAGATAATTATTGTTGTTCTTTATTTTTTTACTAAAAAACAGTGCAAGATAAGAAAAAAACTCAAGAGATCTTTTTTATTACAAAATAAAGCACCATTTATACAATAATTTTTGTTTTTCAAAAATGCAGTGGCGTATCATTTTTTTCATTCAAAATAATGAGGTTGAAGTTAATTGGGACGCCACTGGTTAAAAATGAAAATTCGTTTATTATGCAAAAGACGTGTCTCTGCACCTAGTTTACACATACTAAGTTTTATAAAACTATCTAATTTAGTTTCGGAGTTATTAAAAAAAAACAATTTTACAAACAGATATTCATCACCCTGTATATCAAAAATAAAGCGAAAACGGACCTATGTTTATATGAACTTTTTGTCTTAAAATCACGCACAGATTAACACCCTTCAATATTGACATCCAATTATGAAACACCCTGTATATTTAACGCCACAAGCAAGACTCCTAACTGCTGATATTGCGAGAAAGAACTATTTTGTTTTTTTTATTTAGATGTGGCGAACTGATTTTTTGTTTCTTTTTACTGTTCGCTCATAGAAATTTAAAATTTTGGTCCTTCTTTTTGTTTTATATAAAACATATTTGTTATTTTGTACTTGATCTCTAGAAATTTGAGAACTGGAAACATTTCTCCGTTTTGTTTCCCGAACTATTAAATCTCTAGCAGTGCTTAATTATTTCTCAAATACCCCGAAAAAATATTCTAAAAATAATTATCGCGTTTATGACAAAATAACTGACTATCCACAAAGCTAAGCTATGGACTTACCCATGTTTCCATGAATTTCGATGTAAAATCCATCTGTCCTGAATTTTGTAATAGCTGCGGACGTTTTAGCAACAGACAACGGATTCGGTTGTCTAGAGCCTGATTCCATTAATTTTCCACGTCGACGCTCCATTTAAGTCAGTACTACGTCTTAGTGTGACACGAACAGTTCCCTACTTCCAGACATGTTATAGATGGAAGGCCTTTTGTACTAAACTAGTTAAACTAAAACTTTTCAACCTAGGCCCGTATAGTTGAATTTATTTCACTCTAATAAGGTTCAAAATATAGGTAAATACATTTTTACGTAACATCGTTGCCTGTTTGACAACGTTACCTTTTATTCCGAACTATTAAAGTAAAAAATTTGGTAAAACTTATGGGTACACGAAAAAAATTCCTTGTAAAATATTACCGTGTTGTTAAGTCAGATTGTTTCTAAATGAGTGATTTTCAAACAAAAAGTGCAGCAAATGCTGCCTGCGAATTTTTATTGTCCGAGAAGTCGAAAGTGCGCTACGGATGAGTATATAGAAATTTCAAAGAATGGTGCCAGAACAAGAATACTGGTGTTTTTAAAATGTGGAAGTGCTAGCATATTTCGTGGAGAAGTCAAGAACTTTAAAGTCACCGGCGAGTTTGTGGAGTGAATACTCAATGATTAAGTCAACTATTTTCATAGAGGAGAACGTAGATATATCAAAATACCCCAACCTGAGAGCATTTTTGAAACGCAAGGCTATACACCTAAAAGTCAAACGTTTTTACAAGAGAACAAGTCAACGCTTTTCTCATTCAGGCACCCGATAACACATATTTGCTAGTGAAGGTAGTGACGGTCTTAGGCATTGCAGAAGCATGCAGTTATGATGAGTTATGCAGACTTACTTTGGACATCGTCATTTTCAAAACTTTCGATGACATTATGGTAGTTACAATTCCAGATTCTGAAAATGTTATGTCACGTACGTTTACAATTACTTTTCACCTAGAATCGCTTTTTTATGCGCTATCAAGCATGTAAATATTACAACCAACCAGTCGGCAAGAATATCCTTTCTATGATTCTTAATAAGATTCCACAGTTTTTTAAACTAGAACATCCTGAAACATATACAGGCCATTCATTCCGAAGAACAACGATCGGCAACGTTACTGGCTAATACAAGAGTTGATGTATTAGCAATCAAGAAACGTGGTGGGTGGAAATCAGCCAAAATTGCGGAAAGTTATGTTGCTGACAATTTAACAAAAAATGAAATAGCCAACAGGATTCTTTACAATGAAATTTTAACTCCAGGTTCTATTCTTGTAGTACGTCGCATCATGCTATTTTAATGGATCAGTCAGATAATATTGAGCCTCCGGTGACTGAAATGGAGCGGAGATAAAAGACATTATCTTCATTATTAATAGTTATTTATACAGGGTTATCCATTAACGATACGGGGCGGTTATATAACTTTTTTAAAGCTTGGTAAAGTTTTACGATTTAATTTTGGCTTGGACTATGTCAATGTTATTTAGACAACTAAATAAAGTAAGATGTTCAAACACAACCTCACTGTTTTAGCAACTTAGTAACTTGAAAACGAAAGAAGATATCGTTTGTGTATTTGTTTTCCTTAATAAATAATCTATCAAGCCATGAAAAAACCTATATCGTTGCATTTAATTTTTTAGTAAACGGAGACAATTATAAAACTTGTATGATTGGCGTCTTCTACCGTTGCGCAGGAAAATAATATTTTTATTCCCATATCATAAATATAAACTTGATTAATAGTTCTTTAAAGAGGTTCGATACCAAAAAAAAAATGGTAAGAAAGTTTTCAAAGCAATTGAAATCTGTTAATAAATACGCAAATTGCCTCGTGTAAAAATATCAGATCGATTGCCAATGTAGTTTTTTTTGAAAAATGACATTAAAAATTATGCTCTTAGACACAGACTCTTATGGGAGTTGGGGAAAAAACTTTAATTAAACGTAAATATTGCTCTTAAAAATGGTTAGGATCGGGAAAATAACATTGTAATTAAAGAATTAAATATTACTAAATATTTTAAAACAATAAAAATATGCACTTACAATGTGATTATTGGGCGCGGCGGTAGCCGAAGCGGCCAAGGCTTGCCTACAGAGGCGAGCCAGGGCTGTGCGGCAAAACCGTAGTGGGTTCGAATCCCGCACGCGTCAGGAAAATTCTTTCGAATTTTCCTGTCGTTCCATGGATGTTTGTGATTGTTAAGGTGGAGGGTAGTGTAAGTTAGTAGGCAAAAAGGGCCAAGCATGGCCTAATTGCTGGTAAGCTTCATTATCTCTACAATGTAATTATTGAGATAATGGAATGAATATATAACGTTTTGACTAATTTGAACAAACATCTGATCCAAAGAAAGGCAATATGGCAACACTGTACGCTGTATTTAACGCTTCGACTGACGCGCTATATTTGAATAGCTCGATTATAGACTATAAAATTATTCCAGTCGAAAACATATGTAGTAATAATTAATATTAAATAAATTTTTCGTAATCTAATGCAATATACTAGCAATTTGAAACAAATATTGAAAGGATCTCTTTACAAAACGAACAGTATAGATGTTCTGTGATAATCTTCAATTTGACAAGGCGATGTCTTACTATCATACACTGAACTTCTTGATAATAAGTATCAAGAAGTTGGATTCTCTGTTTGCACATTTTACTTTTTTCTCATCAATCCACATTCTGTTTTACACTCATTTTATATTACTTTTCAGTCATTACTTTTCTTTTGTACCTTGGTTGTTCATTCATGTTTACGGAATACGCGCAAAGTTGACAGTAATCACAGTTGACCCAACTTTTACCACCACGCCATGGCAATGTTGCCAGATTTCATCAATTTTACAAGCTCTTAATTAATAAATAGACACTTTTATTCAAACAAAAAGTTAATTGCCGTGTATTAAACACGAAAAATATATGCAAGCTAATATGTGTTGTATAAATTTCATTCGCATATATTTTATTTAGTTCGCTCAAATTAGTTTATGTAAGGTTGGTACTAAAACGAAACTACCGTGTATAAGCATAGGCTTCCCTCCCGCACTGCCTGCCCCGCAAGAGATGTATCGGATCTCCTTAAAATGAGCCGTCATTTCGTGAAATCGATTATGGAATTTAGAAGTTATGACAATTTCAAGATGGCGTCTTTCTTACTGGCGTTGCTATGGCAATAACAAAAAAAGTTCAAACAAAACTTATGAAGGGTTTAACAGTGTATCTAAAAAGTGTTGAAAAACTTAGGTTATATAAGCGAAATTTAGAAAAAACGACATTTTTCTTTAAGACTATAGCAGTTGCTCCCTCTAGCGGTGAAGTTACAAACTCGAACATATTTTAAGGCAAGGTGTTTGGTAAAAATCAAGCAATTTCAAAATTAATCTGTCGAAGCCACGTGAAATTATAGAACTCGTTATATCACGAATAACCACAGCGTGGCATGTATCTCTTGATCTAGATTGCTCTGCATTATCTGACGAAATTGCACGCGAAAACGTACCTAGGGTTTATTTTATTAATCCTCTAGCAAGTACCCTAGCTAGGAGGACTGTATTTCGATTCCCCCAAGCTTGTCTAGACTAAAAGAAAACTAATCCCAGTTCAAACTTTCCCCATTTAATAAACGCGGAGACATTTTCATGAAAATGCAACGCCTGGTTGAGATAATATTCCCACTGTTTAAGTGTAAAGAATATTAGTCTAGCAACAGAAGTGCAAAAGTTGCAACTCTTTTGCATAAAACTGACCTAAATATTTAACTTAGTAAATACGACGGAACTTTAAAAGAATAGTTATTTCAAGTTTAAATTTAAAAAGCACGAACGGCTTGGTTAAAAACACAAGCAAAGCGAGAGTTTTTAAAAAGCTGCGTAGCGAGTTTTATCTTCGATTATGCAAATTCTTCTGCGATATGGTCAGTTTTTCATGAATATGAAAGTAACTATATTGATTTTTGTATATTTGGCGTTGTAAAATAGTTCAATAAAATGGTAAATGAAAAACTTGTTTGCACATGCTCATACAAAATCCATGTTTTTCCACTGGAAATTACTTATACAGGGTGTCCCTGAAAATGATGGACAACGCTTGACCACAGGTTCCTTGGATGAAAACAAGACTATTTAGCCTAACTTACCTATATACAAAAGTGCACGCCTACTGAGATATAGCCTTCTTCTAAATATAAAACAGATAACCTAGTTTTTTTCAAATAATTTGAAAACTGTTTTTCTTCGAAATTTCAAATTTGGTAAACATATTTTTTTATATAAGGGCAATGTAAATATAAAATTTGGTGAGAATACATATACAAGATGTTCTCTTTCTAGTGCCTGTGCGCCACTGGCTATCCGTATCTTTTTTGTATGTACGCCAATGACGACAGAATTTATATTTTAAAAAATAAGCACTATTTTAGAAGATTTTTTGCCTTTTACAAAATTTTGATATCGTTTATGGATTTCGAGTACAATTGGCATTTTTTTACACATTAAATAAAATAAAATCAATTTAAGATAAACAGAACATTCTAGTACGAGGTGCCATATAACAGAGAAACAAATTCATAATAATAATTAAAAGCTTCTGTGTCAAGCTAGCTGTGATTTAATTTTAGCTTACTTTGTTTTTTATTGCAATTTATACTTTTGCTGAACAAACTGATATGATAGTAGTTTTGAGTTATTGTGAAGGAAATTGTTGTGCTACTGTTCGAACATATGCTGAAAGATTTCTTAATCGAAGAACTCCAAATCACAAAACATTTGCTAACGCGGAGAGACGCCTTCGGGAAACAGGACGTTTTTTACCTGTAACATTAAATCGTTGATAATGTACGGCCGGAATTATTCAGCTGGAGGAACAAATTTTGGAAAGGGTCGAAGAAATTCCTCAAGTAAATAAAAGGCGTTTAGTGGCAGAGGTTGGCTTTCAAAAAGTTCATTTAATAGAGTATTAAAAGACCAGTTATTATAGGTTACAGGTATTACAGGGTACAAGTAGGTATTACAGGTTGTTAAAGGTCTAACAAGTGGATAGGTAGAGGAAATAATGCCCCATTAAAATGGCCACCTCGATCCCCGGACCTAAACCCATGTAATTATTTCATTTGGGGAGCGTTGAGGACCACAGTTTAAAATAACTTTTCAGTAAATACAGAACACGAATATAGGAAAGAATACCACATGAAATTAATGTCATGAGAGGTAATGTGCAATTATTGGATAATTTCTAATTTTCGAAGAAATAATGTTTGCGTTTAAGAACAAGAAAGTAACTTTGAGCATTTATTGTAATATTATTTTAATGTGATTACAAATATCAGTTTATTTAAAATGTTAATGTTGACTCTCTTACATTATTAGTTGATACTGTTTATTTAAAATATTAGTGTTAATTTTTATTTTATTGATTGATAATACTAATACCAAAAAAGATATTTTTTTAATGTGACGTTTTTTCATTATTATTCTCTGCTTTGAGGCTGCAGTTATAAATTATTTTTTATAAATCGGAATTCTTGCCTATATTTAATGTATAAAAAATGCGAATTTTACTCGAAATCCATAAATGATATCGAAATTTTGTAAGAGCAAAGAAATCTTCTAAAATGGTGCTTATTTTTAAAAATATCAATTTTATCGTGATTGGCATACACACAAAATGTTACGGGACAGATAGTGGCGCACAGCCACTAGAAATAGAACATCCTATATATGTATTCTCTCCAAATTCTATGTTTACCTTGCCCTTATATAAAAAAATAAGTGTACCCAATTTGAAGTTTCTAAGAAAAATAGTTTTCAAATTATCTGAAAAAAAATAGGTTATCTATTCTATATTTAGAAGGCACTTTTGTATATAGGTAAGTTAGGCTAAATAGTCTTGTATTCATCCAAGGAACCTGTGGTCAAGCGTTGTCCATCCTTTTCAGGGACACCATGTACAAAAAAACTGGCACTTTTGTCACGATCGTAGATAAAAATTATTTTTTCTACAAAACTGTTAAAAGTGGGCTTTTTAATTGTCATTTTTGATGTGAAAATGACATTTTTAACATCAAAAATGACAATTAAAAAGCCCACTTTTAACAGTTTTGTAGAAAAAATAGTGTATGATATACGTGTTAAAAGTGATTTTATTTTGTTCGTGAAGTTAAAAAACTCGCTACGCTTGTTTTTTAATCATCTTCACTCACAAAATAAAATCTTACTTTTAACAAGTATATCATAAATAATATAATAAAATCTTACTTTTAACACGTATATCATAAATAGCTATTTTCTTTTTGACACGCGTGTTAAAAGTAAGTTACTTTTAACACTAGTGTTAAAATTAAATCAAAGTTTATTTAAATTTTGTTTTGAAAATTAATAAAACGTTTTAACAAACACATGAACAACTTTTTATTTTAAATAAGTACAAACCAACATTTTAACTAGTTATTACTATTAACATTTATAGTAAAATTAGAACAATTTGAAATTGTAATTCCCTGCGGAGTCATCATACTTAAGTTGGTTTTACTGTCAACATGTGTGACACATCTATTTTCTGTAGAAATACTACTGGTAGTACTGGTGGTCTTGCTAGTAGTTGCAGCAGTAGGAAGTATTTGGCACGCAATTTCCTTCTTCTGTTCCAGTGAATTTTCAATGTAGCCTTCAGCTACCGTCGAAGATTTCCATCCTCCATGTCTCTTGATGGTAGTAAGATTTGCACCAGAATCTGCTAACAATGTCGCCGATGAACGACGAAAACAGTGTCCGGTGTAGAGTTGAGGATTTGGTAGATTCAAGAACTCTGCAATGTCGGCAGGCATTTTACCAAACATGTTAATTCCGACTGGATTCTTCACACATTTATTCTTCATATATTTAAGAAAAAGTCGTCTATGGTCAGCGTTGGGTGGCCGGAGTGCCATATACTTTCTAAAAAAGTTTAAATAGAATTCACCAACAACACTGAAAGTCCGAGGCACTTTCGTTTTAGTATCTGGTATGGTCACAACAACCGAAGTGCCCAAATATTCGATATTGTCGATAATCATCTGACACAATTCCTCCCGGCGACACGCCCGAAGACACCCACTATTGCTGCGACTTTCATCATCAGATACTTTTCGTCTTCTGTTTCTGTGAGAAATTTGTCGATATGCGTCTTCGTCAAAACTTTTGACTTTTTTGCTTGATATCCTTCACCCTTCCGTTTTAAAAAAGCAATAAATTTATAATGTTTGCTTATATATTGATCTTGCTTTATTTTTAACATAGTTTTGATCATGGAATAATTTGACCACAGCGTTGACGATTTCCATATCTTGGCTTTTTCCTCAAAATATGCCAGTAAAACACTTTCGTTACATTTCCCAGGGACCTTTTTAACGTTGCACCATTCCGAAAAGCGTCTATAAGCGATTTCGTACTGTTCCTTTTGATTTCGCCGGCAATAATTCCAATGTTGCTCGACTGGCGGCTTCTTCGATTTCAGCAGGGATGGATTCGTTACGCTCATTATCGAGATTATTCATTATACTTATAATATTACTAGAAAATGCTGTCAATATTTTTGCGTTTTTTCCGTAACTAACAACAGCACTGGTTGCTACGAAAATTTTGGTTCATAAACACTGCGATCTGTGTGGTATTTTTTGATTTCTTATTTTTATTGAGTTTAAAGTTCTTCCGACTGTTTTGTAGAAAAAATAGTGTATGACATACGTGTTAAAAGTGATTTTATTTTGTTCGTGAAGTTAAAAAACTCGCTACGCTCGTTTTTTAATCATTTTCACTCACAAAATAAAATCTTACTTTTAACACGTATATCATAAATAGCTATTGTTTATGATGGTTAAAAAAATAATGAATGCGCCAGCAAAGTATGTGGCAAAAGATCGGTTAGGCAGAAGTAATGACTTACCGTTGCGCGTTCATTCCATCTGGGATCGCCCCCGTGGCAGTTTCTGGTCTCCCATTTTCTGCTTTGCTGTTCTCTGCCTTGCTCCCACTGAAATAGAACATTACTTTTAACCAAATATCTTTGAATATATTGTTGAAACTTAGTTTTGAAATGACACGGTAAATGGTATAATAATAAATAATTATTAGCACTTTAATATTCTTAAGTGAAGGTAGGCAAGATTGTTAAAATCTGTACGAAAATTGTTACAAATAAGATCTGGAATCAGTTGTGTTAGTTGCAAAAGTATTGTAATGTATAACAAGTGAGAGTAAAAGAATAAAATGAGTGCGCTATCAATATCCTGTTGAAACGAGTTCCCAAATAACAGAGGTTGGAAAGTCATCTCCACTCTTTTAAGTGTTCGGATAGTCATTTGTTTAACAGAAATCTATTTAAGAACTGTCAGAAATTCCCAGTCAGTTGAGTTTCAGCCATAAGGGTGGGGAGGTGGGAATAAAGTTCAAATCAATTAAGAAAGTTAGCAAGAAAAAATCTGGAAGGAAATTGTATCCCAGTTAGCTGTCAAAAGTTTCTAACAAAAATTAGGGGAATTCACATAACATCATTACGAAGATTCGATCATTCATTGGAAAATACCAGGCACATCAAGATACCAGGCGGCGCAAACAAGTACCAGGCAAATTAAGATAGTGAGAGGCACAAAGAAGATTGGAAGGAAATAAAGGGAACTTAAACTAGTGAGTTAAACAAGAAAATACAAATATGTAAAAGACAGGTTTTAGCTAGAGGTTTGGGAAAGTAGGTCTTTTTTTCGCTAGCACGACTCAATAATTCGTTAACTATTTTGTTTAAATAAAATGATAAATACACTCACACGCAAAAAATTAAAGCAACAGAAAAATTTCCAAATTTTTTAGTGATTTTTAAAAGGCTGTATCATCGTGAATAACGGTCGTATCGAGAAAATAAAAATTCTGAGCTTGATTCCAGTTTTGAAATCTTGAGATGAAAAATTTTTTTGAGCATCACTCACGGCACAGTCCAAAGAAATAGTGCAAGGCAAAATTTATTTTTTCAAAACCTCCCATGGACAAAAATTTTTTTGGCATAATCATTGCCAGGCCCTGATTTCTCAATTTGGAAGGTGGGTTTTGGAAACTTGAATCAATCCTCTTCAAGGGCATTTTGGTATGTTTGAGATTTTTTGTTATAGTCAGTTTTAATTTGAAAAAGTGCAAGTAAGTTTTTTTTTAGTTCAATACATGCCCATGAGGCCAGTAAATTTTGAAATCGATCTGTCGAACCGTTTTCATTTCTTGATTGGTCAGTTTTAAAAAAAAATTAAAGAAGTTTTTTGCACATTTTTAAATTAATACTGAATATATATTTTTTTCCAATACACCAAAAGGCTCTTGCAGAGGATTGATTGAAATTTCCAAAACCCACCTTCCCTTCTCTGTAGTATCATTAATTCAAGAGATATCGATGACCAAGGAAAAAGGTGACTTTCTCAGTGAGAAATAATCGTACAGAAAATTAAAAAAATAAATTGAAGCTAATGAATCAGGCTAAATGACTGGCATTGATTGAGCCAGAAAAAAAATTTCTGTGCCCATGGGCAGTTTTGAAAAAAAATTGCCTTGCACTATTTCTTTTGATTGTGCCGAGTGATGCTCAAACAAATTTTTTCATCTCAAGATTTCAAAACTAGAATCTTCAAGCTTCAAGATGCTTTATTTATTTTTTCGACACGACAATTCACAAACTTACAACCTTTCAAAAATCACTAAAAAAATTGGAAATTTTGTGCTCTCTTAATTTTTTTACAGAGTTTATAAAAAAGATAAAATAGTAATAAATTTAAAAATATCTTGAGTTTTTTTGTCTGGGAAAATTTGCTTCTGAGCAAGAGTCTGCCTGAGAATTGTTTTGTCTTGGATAAAAACGGAAAAAACTATTTTTATTGCTTTTCCCCATCTCCACTAATAGGCTCTTGATTATAGGAATTTAAAAGAAACTATGACATTCAAGATATTTTATTACATGAATCATTCGAATGGTCATTTTAGATGAAAAAACCGCGGAGTACTATTAAATTAGAGGGTGTAAAGTGGAGATAGGAGTGAAAATGCACTCCTCCCAGTTTTTTTAATGTAGCTCGAAAACGAAGCAAAATTTCGCTATAGTTCATAGGAAAAATTATTTAGAATTTTTTTTTTAGTAGAAGTAGGCAAAGAAAATTGCTGTACAAAAAAACTAGATGAAATTCCCTTCAAAATGATGCGTTTTCAAAAGTTTTGGACTAATATTGACTGAATTATATCCGGTCAAACTTAAATATTTTTTAGATTTTCGTCGTTTTTAACATAATAATGATTACAATTCTTATTATTTTTACAAATTGGTTCTTTATTTAATAAAAAATTATTTCAAATGTTTTATTTGTTAATAATAAATAAAGATTTTCACAATTTAGTCAAAAAAGTATAGTTCATAGGAAAAATTGAATTTCCCATCGAAATGTCTTATTTAAAAACTTTAAAAAAAAAATTATGCAAAAAATCGTTAATAAACAATTGTAAATAAAGCAAAAAATAAGATTTTTGGATTTTTTTACTTTCTTAATGAAGTAATTTAGTAAAATCTTGAGAATTTAAGTACAATAAAGTTTATTAATAATGTATATACAGTGTGTCCACGGATGGAGTTAACAAGAGGAGAAACTCTTTTGTTTCTGACTTTATCGAAAAATGTCACTCTTTATAAAAAGTTCTGCTCCTCGAAAAAAATTCAAATTAGAGGGTTGAAATTGAAGATGGGGGTGAAAATTCACTTTTGCAGTTTTTTAAATATAGCATGAAAACAAAGAAAATTTCGGTATAGTTTATAGGAAAAATTTTGTAGAGAATTGAATTTCCCATCGAAATGGTTTATTTGAAAAATCTTAAAGGAAAATTTTGTGCAAAAAATCGTTAATAAACCATTTTAAAAAAGCAAAAAATAAGATTTTTTGATTTTTTATATTTTTTTAATAAAATAATTTAGTAAAAACTTGAGAATTTAAGTACAATAAAGTTTATTAATAATGTATATATACAGTGTGGAGTTGACAAGAGGAGAAACTTTTTTGTTTTTGACTGTATCGAAAAATAAAAAGTTCCGCCCCTCGTTAAAATGAGACTGTCATACAAACATCTTAGATTAGATATACAGGGTGCTCATAAATTAAAAAAAAAACAAGAAAATACTCAAAAGAGAAGTACCATTATTTATTATTTTACACAACATTTTAATAAAACAAATCTGTTTATAACCTCAAATAATGTCCCAATACAAATTTTAAAATAAAAATTTCTATTTTGACTTTTACTCTATATGTATAGCTACTTCCCACCTCAAAAATTAAAATTTTGATTTTAAAATTTGTATTAAGACATTATTTGAGGTTATAAACAGATTGGTTCTATAAAAATGTTGTGTAAAATAATAAATAATGGTACTTCTATCTTGAGTATTTTCGTGTTTTTTCAATTTATGAGCACCCTTTACATCTAATCTAAGATGTTTGTATGAGTCTCATTTTATCGAGGGGCAGAACATAAAGTGACATTTTTCGATACAGTCAAAAACAAAAGAGTTTCTCCTCTTGTCAACTCCATCCGTGGACACACTGTATATATACATTATTAATAAACTTTATTGTACTTAAATTCTCAAGTTTTTACTAAAATATTTTATTAAAAAAGTAAAAATAATCAAAAATTCTTATTATTAACGATTTTTTGCCCAAAATTTTCCTTTAAGATTTTTTAAATACGCCATTTCGATGGGAAATTCAATTCTCTACAATATTTTTCCTATAAACTATACCGAAATTTTGCTTCGTTTTCATGCTATATTTAAAAAACTGCAAAAGTGCATTTTCACCCCCATCTTCAATTTCAACCCTCTAATTTGAATAATGTGATGAAAATCCTTGAACGTCTTATTTCATTTTTGCAAAAAATGAGAATTAAAACGTATAAGGGTAAACGCGACGAAAATAGAAAAACTGGTTAATTGTAAGTTTGAGCGACCATATATCAGTCAATTTTCATCCAAAAATACTTTACAACCTCTTACTTTGAAGGAAATTTTATCTACTTTTTTTATGAAGCAATACCTATACTCAAAAAAAAACTAGAGGCAAAAAAGTAAAAAAAAAATAAAAAATCGAATTTTTTGCTTTTTTCAAATTATTTATTAACGATTATTTTGCATAAAATTTTCCTTTTCAATTTTTTAAATGAGCCATGTCGATGGGAAATTCAATTCTTTAAATAATTTTTCCTATGAACTATAGCGAAATTTTGCTTTGTTTTCGAACTACAATTAAAAAACTGAAAGGGGTGCATTTTCACCCCTGCCTCCAATTTCCACCCTGTAATTTAATGGCACTCCGCGGTTTTTTCATCTAAAATGACCCTTTTATGCAATAAAATTGCTTGAACGTCATAGTTCCTTTTAACCCTGTTTTTTTGGATATAATCAATAGCCTATAGTGACAATGGAACTCCATCTAAATCATCCTGAAACAATAATTCAATAACCTTAAAAATTTCCGCATCAAAAGACAACAAAATCAATGATATAATTTGTGTAAAAGTAATGAAACTGCCTACAAAAAATTCAATTCCACTTTCCATTAAAACAACTCTATATTTTTAGACATAAGCATTTATCCGCAGATAGGATGGGTGATTCAAAGGTAACCGAGTAGAAGAAATTTATGGAAAATGGAAAAGCAAGCGCGATGCGTTGTTTCAGGGGTATGAATGGGGGTAAGCTTTTCGACTCCCCGGGGGAAATTTTATACGTTCTTTGGTTCTGTATTACACATTTTCTTAGGAATTAAACATTAAACGTTCCAGGTCCGCGGTTTTACGGTCGCTTTAATTATTCCGAGGCGGTTTTTTGGACGTCTCCCAATATGCAAATTCGTAAAAGCCCGTTTATATTTCGCGTTCTCGATCGGAATTCTAAAAACTTTATATGAGGCCCACTGGCGTCTCGTGGATCTAGAAATAGGGAAGTCAATTTAAACAGTTAACGTACCTCAAATCATTTATGTAGGGTGGCCAAATGAAAACGAAACAGAGCCATTTTTAGGAAATGCGTCAACATTGTAGAAAAACGCTCAGACTCGTCAATTTTAGATTAAAGGGGGACATTCTTTGCTGGAATTTTTGACTCCGCCACTTTCACCCCCTAGCAAAGGTAAGCATCACTCCAAAATATTTAAATGGCATTGGGGGTTGAGTAATATTTCTTTTGAAAGCTCTCACAATTCTCTTCACAACAGACTTTAAATTTTATAATTCCGCCCAATACTTTGAAAAAAATTTACATTTTAAAATTTAAATTATGTTTAGTTGCTTACTTACTAATTAGTTGATTAAATATTCAAACTGATGACTGCCCGCTTCCATACAATAATAAAGATTTTGTTCGAAACGTTCGCGCACATTCCGAAGTATTTCCGGAGTGATTCGACGGCATTCGTCGACGATTCTTTGACGCAAATCTTCCAGCGACGCTGGCTGTGTTTTATAGATTTTACTTTTTAAGTATCCCCTCAAATAGAAATCAAGGGGCGATAAATCCGGTGATCATGGAGGCCACTCAATGCTGCCTCTTCTCCCAATCCAATTCCGTAGAAAACGTTGGTCCAAATACTGGGACAATTAGCGCATAATGCGGAGGAGCACCGTCCTGTTGAAAAATCAAATGATCTTCATCATACTCTGGAACATTTTCAATAATATCAGTCAATGCAGGGTCAATAGCGTCTTCCAGTAATTGCAAATACATTTGGCCAGTCAAATTACCAGGTAAAAAAAGGACCCACCAGCCGGTCACCGAAAATTCCAGCCCATACATTTAATTTTTCCGGTTGCTGTGTATGCACCTCGTGAAAAACTCTTGGGTTTGAATCGGACCAATAGCGGCAATTGTGACGATTTACCGCCTCGTTCAAGAAAAAACTGCATTAATCAGAGAAACAGATGTTGAAAAGGAACTGTGGATCGTTCCCTGCTCGTTCACTCATTATTTCGCAAAATTGTAAACGGCGGTCATAATCATCCACATGCGAAGTTCCTGGACAAAATGTATTTTGTATGGATGGAATTTATTCTTCTTCAAAATGGTTTGTATGCTACTTCGATTGATCCCAGACACAGATGCCAGCTGCTTCGTACTTAATGTAGAATCAAGATGAACTTGTCCCAAAACTGCAACTTCACTAACTTCATTAACTATAGGTTTTTCAATTTCTGGTTTTTTATTGGCTACGTTCTCTGTCTCTTGCAATTTTTTTACTAACTCTAGAACATACTTCCTCCTGACATGTCGATCTTGATGTTGTTCATTAAATAGCTGAGCTGTTCTATTCGCACATTTATTGTTCATATATAAACCATAGTGTTTAATTTTCAAAAACACAACTAACTACCAACCAACGCTTCCAAATAATACTAGAAAATAATTTGGAATCCACTAATTTTACGTTCATTGTGTGTGTATAGCATTCATTTCTGTTTTTTACAATTGTGTTTTTTTACGAAACAAATCGCCAAAAACCAATGTAACGCAAGAAATACTAAATTTATACCATTGGCGTACTTAACTCGAATGACTGACATTTTTACCGTTACTAATTGTTTGTACATAAATTTCAACTTCAACTTTAAAAGTCCTTAATAAGTATTGGGCGGAATTATAAAATTTAAAGTCTGTTGTAAAGAGAATAGTAAGAGCTTTCAAAAGAAATATTACTCAACCCCCACTGCCATTTAAATATTTTGGGATGATGCTTAACCCTTGCTTGGGGGTGAAAGTGGCGGAGTCAAAAATACCAGCAAAGATTGTCCCCCTTTAATCTAAAATCGACGGGTCTGAGCGTTTTCTACAATCTTGGCGCAGTTCCTGAAAATGGCTGTTTCGTTTTCATTTGGCCACCCTGTATAATAAATGGATCATCTGATCTTTTTCAGATGAGAAGTGATCAATAATTTTCCCACCTTAGTCGTTTATCTGCTTTATCAACTTTATCAAATGTCTTTACTGTTTTTAAGATTGAAAAATAACGCTCACAGTCAACTACTGTCATAGGGAGAGTACACTCCGTGTAATAATTGATACACTAACAAATAACTACTGACATAAACCTGTGTTTGATCCAAGAAATAATTATGTTTCTAATGAAACTTTAACTGTTTAAGATTCAGTTTTACATATTTATTGGTTTCCACGTACTGAGAAACACATCCACCACCTGATGTTAAATAACTTGTGAACACTAGAGTAATAATAATAATAAACATTGCAACTGAAACTGCGCATAAAGAAGAAACTTGGCAAGAATCGACAATCGGCTGTTGATATCGGACGGTTTCGTGCTTATTCATATCTACTACAATAATGTCTCTGCTCCAATACAATCCGCCTCAATACAATGTCTCCGCTCACATTTTGTTTCTCTTTCATTTCTATGCTTTAAGGCGCGGAGTATTTGACACAAATTTTCTACTAATGCATGTGCAGCTTCTCAACAATTTTTCAAATTTTTTTTTGTCCCTTGCAGGGGGTTGAAATAAGCTGCCCTAAGTTAATGCTTGCTACAACTTTTTGTTTAACAAAAATTGAATATTCAAAAATACGTGTTAGATAGCCTGGTTTATTTTAAAACTGTTACCTCTCTCACTTTTTTTATTTATAAATAACGGTTTATTAACAAAAAAATTAAATTCATTATCATTCGCATTACAGCTCGCACGATTGCGCCTAAGAAATATTTAAGTAGGCGGCTGTCGTGCTAATTTCTGTCATTAGATTTGGATGCCTCTGGTGGTACACTGTAAAAAATCGGTGTGTGTGAAAGCAATAAAAGTTCGGTGCGAATCCATTGAGTGAAATGATTGGGTACATCTTCACTAAATATTGGACAGTTTGATCGTTTTACTCATTTGTGAATATATTTAAACTAAAACTGAGTACTTTCACTCAAATATAGGTACTCCTTAAATAAATTCTTCACGTAAACTCGTATTTGGTGCACTTCTACCTAATTCAGAGTAAATGTCCTCATTACTGAGTGATCTCACACTTTTTCATATCCAGATGCTCTGACGTGACCGTGGCGTGGTGGATGGCGTATGGCGTATGGTGTGCTTTGGAGTTTGACAAGTATCTGTTTATTCGGTTATTCTGGTGAAAATTGTATGTAAATGCAGTGATTTAATTACAATAATTAAAGACAATATATTAAGTCTGAATTAATATTTGGTTAAATAAATGAATAGTTAAATAGTTATCTATAATTACATATTTGTAAACAATCAGTGAACAAATTGAGACCTAAATTATTGTCTCTAAATCAAACCTGTGTTGAAATCACCACGCCTGTTTAGTAGTTTATGACAATGATATTTAAATTAAAATTTCAAAAATATATAAAATGGTGCAAAACCACTCCAAAATAATATGGAAGGAAGTAAATTGTACACATTAATCAATTTCAAATAACATTTACCCAAAAATTATCCAAATTTAAAAAATTCCAAAAATCTGACGTGTTTTTTTTTTAGCTGTACCGGTACCTTTTGTAGTACTTTTTTTGAAAACACTCTGTACATTCATGTAAGAGGTCACTGACGAAATGGCCTTATGCAGAAACCACCACTGGTGTGACTGACGCAAAAGCACGCGGTTAGTATCTAGATCGTTAGCCGAAATTAGGTGCTTGAAATTGCGCTTTGGAAACATGAAGTATTTTTAAATGTAGCAGGGAATCATTATGTTCGTGCTGATACTAAAGCACTGGCATATTTCGTGTTAATGAAACTTGTATGCATCACACAAGTGAATTTTTCATTTAAAAAAAACATATATTCTACGATTAGCTCTCGCAATTTTTATTCTATTTAAAGAAATTAAGCTCATTCAAATTAAAAATATGTATATACAGGGTGTTTCTGAAATAAGTGCGTTCCTTCAGAAAGGTGATAGAAAATGGACTACTTTTATTAAGCAACTGATGGTCTAAATGTTCCTGTTTTAAAGAACACTAATTAAGAAAATTAACCATAAATATAAAATTGACCCTGTGCATCTTGTGCACGTGCACAGCTAGAATGCTTCGGAAATTGGCTGATGTTACACGTGACTTACACAATCAAGCAAATCTTATGGTAGTTCAGTATCTTATATTCTTTAGTTGTGTGTTGCAATATTACTTAGTCGGCATATAAAATGCTTTCTGAGCAAGAACTAGCATATGGTGTTTATACGGAGATTGTCAGTACAATTTAAATGAGACGTCGTTTGTATGCGGTCCGTTACCGGAACAGACGACAACCAAACCAGTAGAACAGTACAAAAGGGATTGTACGCGGGAGCCAATGGCTCCATCTGTCGTGCAGACTCCCCAACTGTGCCATTCAAATGGCTACAGTAGGAAGCGACCTGCTAACTGCAGGTACTTTGTTGCACGACTGCCACCCACAGAGGGCGTAACACAATGTTTGACTTGTTAGTGCTGCGAGAAACAACTACTCCGAGAGCCCCTACCGGCATTGAATTATACTCGCAACACCTGGGTGACCTTGGATTTCACCTTGACTTTGACCTTCAAGGTCATTTGAAGGTCAAGTTAAGTTTATTAAGCAGGAACCCCTATTTTTTACTGCGGATTTGGAAAGAGCAGGAAATTTTACATCCTAATATGGTGTTGACCATGGCTTTGACAATGACCTTCAAGGTCAAATGTGGGGCAATGACCTTGAAGGTCAAAGTCAAGGTCAAATCCAAGGTCACCATCAGATAGCCAGGGGAAAATCCTTACACCTTTGTCTGAAACATTTTCTCCCAAAATGATTTCTTCGAAAATTTTGTATGGATAAACCTGTATAATATAATAATATAATTGAAGAACAAATTTCTAAACTGCAACCTATGAAAATAATTATAAAAGATTCCGAAATAAGTATTCATCACCAATTGCTTTTAACAATGGTAGATGGAAAAATTTGTAATTCTTTAAGTGGAACTCGTTCAGCTCAATCTTGTTACATTTGTGGAGCCACTCCCAAAACAATAAATTTAAAACCTATTGTAGCTAATGAAAACAAACGCGAATATTATAGTTTTGGCCTATCTACATTACATAGTTGGATTCGATGTTTCGAATGTTTGTGGCATATTAGCTGTAGACTTGATGTAAAAAAATGGCAGATATGAGACGAATCTGATAAAATAACTGTAAATCAAAGGAAACAAGAACTGCAAACTAGATTTAAGAATGAAATGGGTCTCATAATAGATAGGCCAGGGCCAGGTTTTGGCTCCACAAATGATGGGAATACTGCTCGTCGATTTTTTAAAAATGTTGAAAAAAGTGCGGATATTACAGGACTAGATAAAGATATTATTACCAGATTTAGCGTTATTTTACAAGCACTGTCATCTGGTCATGAAATTGATATAGAAAAAATCGAAAAATATGCAGAGGAAACAAGGGCACTGTATTTAAATATTTGTCCGTGGTACCATATGCCAGTTACTTACAGTACATAAACTTCTTGTACATGGTAGTGAAATAATAAAAAGTAATGTTTTACCTATCGGTCGATTATCTGAAGAAGCGCAAGAGGCACGAAATAAAGACTGCAGAAGATTTAGGGAATCTCATACCCGTAAGTCTCTCGCAGTGCCCCTAATCAAGACTTACTGACAATGCTTCTGATTACTTCTGACCCTGTAATAAATAATTTTCGAGAAATTCCTAAAAAATCTACGAGCAGTATTTCAGCAAATGTATTAAACCTTTTAAAATGTCCCGATATTCCATTTGAACCCCTCCCTACAAGTATTCATAACCCACCAGAGTTTGAAGATGATTATACAATAGAAGAGTCCACTGAATCCGACCCTGATCTCTCTTCCGATTATGATGACTAATTTGTATATTTCTATGATGTATTAACATTCTATTAATTTAAGTTAAATAATAATAAATATTGTTTTACCAAATACATTTGTATGTATATTTTTTCATTAAACCCTTTTTTTGCTGCTCAAATTTTTTTATGTACGCCTATGACACTCAAATTATAAAAACACAATAAATATAATAATATAAGTACTATTCGAGATATGACAAATCGCATATATGAATATTAACATTCGGAATACATTTTGTCCAGTTAGATTTGTGAAACGGCCCACTGTGCGTCGTCGTAAATAGTATGCTAAACGTCGTAGTATACTGAATAAGTCGTAGCGAATCACTTAACTTTTACATCCACGGATCATGCCGCATTATAATGTTGCAAAAGCATTACATTAATGCGAAGCGGATTAAATATTTCTCTGACAAAGGTTAACAAAAATGAACACGTCGCTAATGAAATTAGGGTGCGGAATTTATTAGAGGTTTCGGCATGTTTAATACGCCTATGAAATACTGGTAAGCTTATTATGATTTAAAACGGGATAAGGGTAAAGCCTGCCGGAAATGTATTATAAATAAAGATTCTGTTTCAGCATAGGGACCAGGTAAACGTACCCTGCTAAAATATTTTGGGAATTATACATGTGAAAATTATAAAACTTTTATTCATTTTATTCATACAAAAAGGTTAGCTTGTAACAAAACTGTCCAATTACTTGAGTGCTAATAATTTATTATACTAATATTTTTAGGTGAGATACGAAGTATACACTTTGTGTTATATCTAGAGACCGGACAGTGGTACACAACTATACAGGGTGACATAGAAAAAAGTACATTGCATAGTGTCATACAATAGAGGACACTAAAACAAGAAAAAAAGTTCCTATGAACATTGGTCCGTAAGGCCTTCGGTTAAAGGATACGGGGTGTTGAATTTTATTTTTTCTTATTTGCAAAAACAATGATAAATACGTCAACAATTAAATTGTAATGGTATGATGAAAAATACGATTAATTAAAACAAAACATTAAATTTTTAGAAGATGTTCAAATTGTTGCCCTTGTACTTCAATACATTTTTCCATTCTTCTTCTTAATGATTGACGGCATCTTTGAAATATTCCTAGGTTATTATGAAATCTATCTGCCGATTCTATAATTCTTATCCATAATTGTTCTTCATTATGTATTTCTACAGCATAAACTTCATTTTTCATAAATCCCCAAAATGAAAAATCGAGGGGATTAAGGTCGGGACTACGAGCTGGCCAGGGTACAGGCCCCTTTCGACCAATCTACCTATTTCCAAATCTCCTGTCCAAATATTCCCTTGCCACTCGAGAAAAGTGAGCTGGCGCCCCATCATGCATGTAATACATTCTTCCAATAATGGCCAATGGGACATCCTCTAATAATGTGTTTAAATCATTCTCCGAGAAATTTCGATACAGTGCACCTGTCAATCGATTGGGCAATCGAAATGGGCCAATTAAGTAATTGTCGATTATACCTGCCCACACATTAATAGAAAACCCATATTGGTGACTCCGAATTATAGTTTGATGAGGATTTTCATCACTCCAATGGTGCATGTTATGTAGGTTCAGAATACCATCACGACTAAAACTAGCTTCGTCAGTAAACAAAATAGATGAAATAATGTTTTCTCTTTGGTTTTGAAACCATTCGCAAAATTGTACACGAGGAACAAAGTCATGTTCCAATAGTGAATGAATTTTTTGGAAATGATATGGGCGAAGAAGTTGTTCTTTGAAAATTTGTCTAACTGATTCACGGTTAAGGTTTCGCACCGCTGAACTTGTTTTCCTGGTGCTTGTTCTCGGATTATTTTCTACCATTCGTAAAACAGTTTCTTCGTTTCGCACAGTGCGACGAGTTCTGGAAACCCCACTATTCAATTTTGGTTTTCTAAAACAGCCATCTTCTCCCAAACGCCTATGCACATCAATAAATGTTCGAACATTAGGAACTTGTCTTAAAGGATATCTTTCTCGATAGATACGTTGAGCTTCGTAAGAATTTGATCTAGCTTCGCCGTAACACATAATCATGTCCCTGTATTCTTCAAAAGTGTAGCGAACCATTTTTTAAAGCAATTTTGAATAATCAGTGAGAAAACTAATGAAAAACTTAATCAAGAACACAAAATACCTCTAACAATTATTATATTAGTTTACAAGTGTCATTATGACACATTATTTAATTGTTATCATTGTTTTTGCAAATGTTACTTTGGCGCTTTTTGAATAATTTGCGTGCATTGTCGGCTTTTGTACTGGAACCATTGCTTCTAGCGACTTGGACAAGGTATACCTTTCTTACGTATAAAGAAGGGATAACAAATTTTTTTTTCAGTCGAAAATGACATACAGTGTATAGTAAAAAAGTTAGGACCGATTCAATAGATATGGAACCCTGTATGTAGCGCCCTCTATCAGTAATCACAAAACTAAGATCATATTTGAATTTAGCATGATAAAAAAAACCCTGTATACCACATTTTATCCATTTCTTGCGTCTCTGGCTAAAGATATTCAAAAAAAAACCAAACAAAAATAAAATTCAACACCCCGTATCTTTTAACCGAAGGCCTTGCAGACCCATGTTCATAGGAACTTTTTTTCTTATTTTAGTGTCCTCTATTGTGTGGCACTATGCAATGTACTTTTTTCTATGTCACCCTGTAGATACATCGCCGATATCATTGCCGAACAACATTTTCGTCAATCCATCATAAGTTAAGAGACTTTAAACCTGATGTAGGAAGTTGACATCGAACTTCACGGACAGTAGTCACTGAGGAAGAGGAGGTTTTGCATCGAATTAAAGAACAACCTACCACAAGCCGTTTTGAACAATTATTATAAATTTATTATTTTTGTGTTATCCTTAATAAAAATTGTTTAAATATCAAGTCAACGTAATAACATTACGTTTTTGGTCAAAAATTGCTCCAGGGCTCATTTCCGACTAAGGGGTTTATATAAAAAAAAATTCTTCCGCAATATCCTCTATAACCCTCTCAAGATTAGCAACATCTTTTTGAAACACCCTGTACTTTAATTGCGCAAAGACCAATAACATTAAAATTAAGAAATAATATATGTTCATCTACTTTTATACTACCTAATATAATTGGTTTTATTACTAAGTTGTCCCAAAATTCACGCAAGGTTTGAATTTTGCGCCATTTGTGCGGTAAAGTATTGCCAACGAAATAAGAACGTGTTTTCATTGTGGAGCAGTATTTTAAAAATAATAAAGGTTTGGCAGCTTCAGTTCGCAATTTTTGTACAAAATATGTAATCCAATAAAGTTGTGCTCGGCTTATAGAGGCCGCAAAAAAAATTCCAAACAGGATAATTTTTTCAGGGTTGCTTGGGGACTGCCTCCTGAGTATCCAACCAAAAGATCACACTTGAACTCCTGGTACGAATTGCGCTATGGGGGTGGTTTCCTAAACATTTTTTTAGAGCTAAATGATCTTAATAAAAGTTTAAAGCATTAAATTCTGAACAACTTTTCCTAAATATTTTTGTATATCTAATACTTAACGAGTTAATGCGCATTATGTGGCAAAAATTGGGCAAGAGTCTGGTAAACATGTTTTTACAAAAAAATGACATTCACAAAAGTTGTAGAGGATCAAATTCTAAACAATTTTTCCTCATAATTTTTTTTTGTAAAAACATGTTTACAAGACCACCCCTTCGACGTGCCCAATTTTTGTCACATAATGCGCACTAACTCGTTAAGTATTAGACATACAAAAAAATTTTATGTAGAAAAAATGTTCAGAATTTGATTCTCTACAACTTTTATGAAAGTCATTTTGCTCTAAAAAAATGTTTAAGAAATCACCCCCATAGCGCAATTATTCGTACTAGGAGTTCGAGTGTGATTTTTTGGTTGGATACTCAGGAGCCAGTCTCCAAGCAACCCTGAAAAAATCATCCTGTTGGGAATTTTTTTTATAAAATGACATCTTTACTGGATTAATGGTCGAAATAGTGAAATAACTTCATTAACTGTGAAGAGATTAAATGAAAAATTCCGGGAGACTGAATGAATTAGTGATCTTAAATACTCTGGCCGTCAGTCAACAAGTCATTCAACACAAACATGGCAGCAGTTTGTGAGAGTGTTGCTGAGACTTTAGGAATATCAATTTGGCACCGCGATCAAAATTGGACATTTGAAGAAGCTCTGCAGCATATTCTCGCGAAAAATTTGCATCTTCATGCTTACAAAGCTCAATTGACTCAAGAACTGAAGTCCACTGACCACGCACAGCGAAGATAGTTCATTGAATTTTTCGAACAAAATCATCTTCAGTGATGAAGCTCATTTTCATCTTGACGGCTTGGTTAGTCGATAAAATTGTCGCGTTTGGAGATTCAGAAAATCTACTAGTGATTGTTGAGAAACAAATGCGTCCACAACCTGTCACTGTTTGGTGCGGATTTTGGGTTGGTGGCATCATCGGACCATTCTTCTTGAAACTTGCGGCTGGTCAGGCAATAACAGTTAATGGTGCTCGCTATCGCGACTAATAATCCAGTTTTTTGTTACTAAATTGCAAGATATGGATGTAGACGAGAATACGGTGCCACATGTCCTACCGCCAGAGAAGCAATTCAGTTACTGTACGAGTCATTTCCTGGTCGCGTAATTTCCTGTTTTGGAGATCAGAATTGAGCCACCCAGATGATCAGATGTAACGCTGTAGGGGGCATAAGGCTTATGTCAACAAGCCCACGACCACCCACGCCTTGAAGGAGGAAATTAAGCACTGCATCAACAAAATTCAGCCGAATCTATGCAAAATGATCATGAAAAATGTCGACAAACGAGTGCTATACGCCAGCAAAGCCGTGGAGGCTATTTATCCGATATGCTTTCCATACATAATCCTGTATACTTCATGAATCAATAAAAAAATTACAATTTTTAATTAAAAACCCATGTTTCCTATCAAAATTACTTCTTGGTGAATTTCGGGATACCCTTTATTGATTTTATGCTTTCACTTGCCTTGACTACTCAAGTATATAACGAGCGTTCAAATAAAAACGTGGTCGAAGTTGGCTCTGACACATTGGACGTAGGGAGTAGCTTATAGCGACCAACTTAACCTCATTTCTCAACGAGCTGTATAGCAGCTGTCAGTTTCAATAACGTTAATGACTATATAACTTTAGATAACAATAACAAACAATTAAAGGGGCTGCGGAAAGTGTCCCCCTCCTTGTTATAAGCACTTTTCACACCTGTTCCTCAAAGAATTAAAGACATTTTCTAAGATGCTCGGGGTATTGTTAATTTCACGAATCTTGTCTATAAGTCGAGCCTGCAGATGGTTTAAATCAGGAATAGGCAGTTCAAAAATAGTGTTTTTAAGGTAAGGCCACAAAAAGAAATCACACGGCGTAATATCACATGACCTCGGTGGAAATTCATGTTCAGCATTGAGACTTATTAGTCGATTTTGGAAAACTTCCCTCAACATATTCATCGTCTCGCCTGCCGTATGTGCCCTTGCGCCATCTTGTTGAAAGTAAAAGTTTGTAATTTCGTTTTCTTCCAGCTGGTTAACAAAAGGAGCGATAATTTCTTCTCTATACCTTTGCGCAGTAAGAGTACCATTAAAAAAAATAGGTCCATAAATCCTCCTTCGATTGAGAGCACACCAAACTCCAATTTTTTGAGCGTGTAGAGGGCCCTCGACAAAAAAGTTATCTGGTTTTTCAGAAGACCACATTCTCATATTCTGTGAGTTTACGTAACCACTTAAATGAAACCAGGCTTCATCAGAAAAAAAGGTGATATTATGAAGTTCACCGTAGTTGTTTAAAAACCATTCACAAAATACAGCCCGTCGCGGAAAATCAACTTCATGAAGTTCTTGCTGACAAGTTAAACGATAGGAGAACAAACGCAAATCTTTTTTTAACACTGTGTGGCAGGTACCGACTGATACTCCCACCATTTGTGATAAAACACGTACAGAAGTTCTTGGCGCATTTTCCATTATTTGTTGGACATTTTCTTTTAATTCTTCAGTCCGCTTTTTAGGTCGGCCGCTTCCTTCTTTTCTTGTTACACTGCCCGTTTCACGAAAAACATTAACACAACGCTGAACTGCACTTTGAAAAATTTTGTACTCAACAACGCCGGGAAATTGATTTTGAAATTCTATGAAACATTCCTCAATAGAATACTTCCATATTCCATCAATCTTGCGTCCATTTCTAAAGTAGGACTCTATGATAAACACTTTTTGTTCTTGAGAAAACACCATTTTAAACGCTTTTTAAAACGAAAATATTCAAATTGATAGCTGCGATATAGTGCTTTGACAGATAACGTTTAAGTTCATTTGCTATACGCTACGCCCTACGTCAAAATTTTCAGAACCAACTTGACCACGTTTTTATTTGAACGCTCGTTACTATTACTTACTAACACTGGTGATAAATTTTTAGGAATCCTACAGATGCTCGAGAAAAGCATTTGGCACGAATAAAAGCAGCTTAATCAAATATTCATAAGGATTGTCCCCCATTTATAATGTTCTTTCCAAATTTAAGATTTAAATCTGTTGTTTACTATTCACCCTCAAAGTGGCTTAGAACTTTTTAATCAGCACAAACAAAATCTTTGTCTCAAATTCTCTAATGTATAATGTACTGAAAAATATTACAGTGTAGGGGCCTCATGCGTCAAGAGTTTTTAGCAAAGATTACACAGCCCACAAAAAAAAAAAGGTCTTGATCTTCTATGTATTTTTTTGTGGTAAAAAAAATTCGTATGCCCCTTAAATTTTTGTGAAGAGCCAAAACATCCCTTAAATAGGGGTAACGTTATGAATATCAACATGGAGGAAGATGTGGGAGATCAAATTTTTCTTGTTTTCACTGCGCAATAGTCGCAGTTCACTGAGCAGAACAGCCCTCTACTGCTTTGCCCGTACCCGTCTAAGGGGTGGAAACCACCCCCAAATTCACAAGAAGCATTCGAAAAACTTTTAAGACCGGAAATATGCATTCTGGATATTTCCAATCGGAGAGAAGGGATCTACCAACGGTATTGAGTTTGCACAGCAAGACTAACCCTTAAAACAAGTAAAGAACATCCCTTGATGAGTGGGAAACAGGAAGGCGCAGAAGGATGTAGGAAGATTAATTTTTTTCAGTGCGGAATTTATCGAGCTCCCATACACCTTCTGTTATCCCTTCTCTAACCCTCGCTCCGCTTTGCCTGCCTTAACCTTTTACCTCTGCGTTCTATACTTTAATTTAACACACACTTTTTCTAACAGACACCTTCAAAATTCAACGTAAGAAATAGCAACAAAGAGTCAACAAAATAAAAGAAGAGCAAAATAACTAGTTTCCACCATTTAGACGGGCAAAGCAGTTGAGGGCTGTTCTGCTCAGTGCACTGGAACCATTGCTGAGTAAAAACAGGAAGAAGGACCCCGCCGTAACTATCCTTATGGAAAACCGATCCCGGTCTAATGGTTCGAAACTTTGCCCGAATGATAGTCCTCAATGTGTCGCTCAAAAAAGTCCATGTGATTCTAAAGTTATCGAATCTACGTGCTTGATGACGATCAAGTCAAGTTTTCTGAAGGTGCTTAAGCCATTTTTTGAAGACTGAGGAATGCTGCAGATATGCGGATGACGGATTCAGCACGCGTAAGAACATAAGATATCGCTCGAGCAGTACGTGTCGCTATCGCTGTTCTTCAGTAGATGCTTCACCGATTTTCTGAAAACTGAAGGATGATACAGCTATTTTGACCACGGATTCGCATTCAACACACGAAAATAAATCAAGAAACAGCCAGCTTGGTCACTTTATAAAGAAATATTTGCTTTTACTCGTCCATAAATCATTGAATGGTCATCGAGCACGTGGATTCGATAACTTCAGATGTAGATTCAGAACAGTAGTTTTTTAGACCTAGGTCCCATGGACTTTTTTGATCGACACATTGAAGACTATCATTCGGCAAAGTTTCGTACCATTCGACCGGGACCGGTTTTCCATTAGGATAGTTGCGGGGTCCTTTAATCTTCCACATCTTCCTCCACCCGCCCAGCAGAGAGTAGTAGTTTTCTAGGGGGTCGGTTCTTTGTCTGGTTCACCCTTCACCATGTCTCCTTTGCATTCTCAAGAGTTTGTAAGTCTTTCATGACGCAAATGTATGTCCGGGAGGGTATAGAAGTAGAAGGGGTGTAGAAGGGGTACCAACCCCATAGGGGGAAATCCTTGGTAGTAATAGATGAGAGCACGAGGATTGTAAACTGCCCATTCATACTCCTTTTCGTAATGATATTGGTATTCATAACTTTACCAGAGGTTTAAGGGATGTTTTTGGCTCTACACAAAATGGTCAATCATCCAGATCACGACTATCTTTTTTTGGTGGGGTTGTGTTATTATTTAGATATGATCCAAAGTCATAAAAAAGAAACCTAATCTGAAAATCAGTTCACACTTTCAGAAACATAGTTTCAGTTTTCTGAAAATGAATTGACGGTGTAACAAAAGCCGGGACGCGTGGTAATTTATTGGTTAGTTCTCGGAGCGGATGGGCCAAAAAGTAAAATATTTCAGTCAACACTAATTATCGAAAGTTAAGGGCTCTCAAGTAGGTTTAACGTCGTCCTTCGGAGAAATTTAGCAATATTTTTTAACAAGTTCACTTAAACTGTCAGGGCCATGTGTTGAGCATCTAGTATAAAGCGAAAAATCGATATTTCCAATAACGCGCAAAATGCATTCCTAAGAACGTAGGAATTCCAAGAATAAGTTGTTAGAATGTTGTCAGGAAAATAATAATAGGTCAAATAGCTGTTTTTTAGGCGGATTTTCCAAGCTATAAGAATAGATTAAATGAGATGGACTAATCCGTCCCGTATTGCTACACGGAGTCACTACAGGAAGGCTAGGGTTACTTGTAAGTTCAGTTAGTCTCAAAATTATTTAGATAAATGTAAAATCAGTCAATTAGAGAACGATTAACATGGCATAGTTATGCCAAAGCGTCCCGACATTCAGGGTTCCCGCCAGTAAGATAAGAACAGAAACGTCTGGACCCAATAAATGGGCGTGTCGAAGCGATGTGTCGAATTCAGGAGAGATCTTCGAAGAAAGCAGTTCTTCCTTGGGTTTCACATTGTGCAGTCTACTTAGTTTTAGAGTCTCGGGTTAATTTAATAATGGAAAAGTCATTCCAAATTTTGCTATGGATCGCGCATTTCCTAAATCTCGGTACGCTGTCGCGTGTAAATAAATTAATTAATAATGTTGTTCGAGCCCGTTGTGTCGTTATTTTGTTTGTTTGTTCTGTTTTATTGTTATTAAAACCCTTCCTGGAAAGTTATGGTGTTTCTTTTTGTTCTTCCAACTTCAGTGTCACCCTGTACAGCTAGTCACTGAAATTCATTCTCTGAACGTACAACATTTCTAAGTCCCCACGTATTGGTTAAAGTATAATGATAATTATAAACTCCGTTTCGAGAAGTTAATAGTAACCTATTTTGTCAGTTAACACCCTTATGATACTGGTCATAGCGGTAGATAGATAAGTAAGAAATAACCCTTCAGGTTACAACGGATTCTGAAATTATATCAATATTTTGTAAACAGTTGATTAAGCTGAAAACAAATATCAAGACGAAATTGAAATGCCACTAAAGCACGAAAAGCTTCAGTCCTGTTTTGAAAATTTTCCGCAATTCCGCTACGAAGCCATGATGACCTCCAAAGGACATTAGCGGTATCAGACGCCGCTGATCACGCGTGCATGTAAATATTCACCCCTCTTTTGAATATAGGCAAAATTGAATATGTCCAAAAAATTCGAAGCTCGAAGTAAAGTAAGGGTCACAATTAATCAAAATAAGTTTCAGTACCACAACCCTTTAAAGACACCCACAAACCATAGACGGACGTTATTACAAAATACCATTTCTCCAACTCTGACGCGGACGTTGCTACAGGATCCCATGCGGAGACAGCGTAATGTGCGTTCGAACGCCAACCCAGAGATCATGCAGTTCAATAACCAGAGTCGTATCCTGGCCAGCACATAAGGTACGCTCCAAATTATTTCAAGCTATTATCTTATATTTATCGTTCATTGTTTTCTATTATACGATTTGACAACAATGCAAAAACAGTATTCTCGGTGAAATTTGAGAAAACAAACTTACGATTATGTCTTTTTTAAGATCAAAGAGCGCCTCCGTACAAATATGATCCGCATACAAAGTTACCCCCTGTATACTATTTCACAACCGGCAAAACAAAGAATATTCCATCGCGCAACGCTTTATTCCCAAATATATTCCTCCCTATTTCTGAATGTAAACTCCACAACGGAACCTTATATGTATGCATATCAGAGAGGGTCGTATTCTATGCAAATGGGGACGCCGCCACTCACCTATCGGGGGCCGCGCTGGGCCCGGACGAGTCCTCGGTCGTCATATCGCTATTCTGGGGGCACTTAACTCGGAGGGGATTAATTCAGATCAGGCTAGCATCGCACAGTGCATCCACTCCCGTTTCTTATCGGACAAATCGGGACGCTCACGGTGTCGGCGTGCCGTGCAGCGGATCGCAGGCGGCCCTGGAACAATATGCAAATTAGGAATAATGCGAAGACGACGGCAGCGAGTGTGTTTTGTTTGCCAGACTGGAAATCCATTTGCGTCCAAAAAATTATTGGTACAGGGGCATTCACATAACATGTATTCTAAGAAAAAATGGTAAAGATCGACAGCCTTATTAATAGACAATAGGTTAATAGGAACAAAAAAATCGTATTACTACGGTCTTGCCTCAATAAGCCGTTTTTTAATGAAACACCCAGTATATTATATTAAAAATCTCTTTCTAGCATATTTATTAGATATTATTTTGGCCATATCTCTCTTACTTGTTTTATATTTTTTTTTACATTTACTATTTTTCTATCAATAAAGTGTCACAGTTTTCTACAGTGCGTTCATCATGAAAGGAAAAAATTCGTTTAAAATTCAGGTAATTATTTTGTGGAAAAACGCTCGGACACGTCTATTAGTATTTTTAGTTGCGAATTTTTTGAAATAAGAAAATTGTATAGTGGGTGTTTCAAGAGGTACATATGCAGTCATCATTGATTTTTTTTAATGGAACACCCTATATGCCATTTTTGAATTGTACGGTAAATTCTGAACACTTTTTGTATAACATACCATATTTCTAAAATCAGCGGTTTTTGTAATAAAGACGTTTGAAAACTGATATTTTGAAATGCAAAGTAATTAAATAAAATGTTTAAATTGAACAACCTTGTACATTTTTTTAAAAGCCAACAAAAACAACCTGTTATGCCAAACTTTATCTTAAACAAAAAAAAACTATTTTCTTCATATTAACCGTTTTTTATTTGTTGACCCCTATACCATTTTGATTGTGACAATAAAAACCAAACTATCACCGTCAGTGTCATTTTTTCAGTTTTTCCACATAATTTGCGCACAGTCTCAGCTACACCCTCTCCGAACTTGTAATGAATTTTCACAATCTACACTGGCTCACCGTCATATGGCGCTCCATTTTGTGTAACCGTAACGTGTTTAGTATGACATGTGACTGCAATGCTGCCAACTCTTCGGAATGAAATTGGCGCACGATTCAAATCCTGCATTACTTTTGGGGCACCCAGTACTTATAGCGAAACATCCTGTAGGGAAAGTGAGGTAACCGTGTTGTACAGAGGAAATAATGTTACATATACAGTTTTTTTATCCATTTATGTATTTTTTATCTGCATTCATTTCAATTTGTAACAGTATTTAGGTATTATGAACAATAAATAAGCAAACAAATTTATTTGCAGTTTTTTTGTAGGACCAAATATTTTAAATTAAGAAGTATGATTTTCTAATATAAATTTTTTCAGCCTTCAGCTGAGATCATTAACTTTTATTCAGACAGGTAATGGGCCGCTCGTCAGGGCATGCGTTTTCAAGAGTTTTACGGTCGGCTGAAGAGTTTTCCCCCTCACATAAGCCACCTGATTGTTATTTTCGTTAATATTATGCACACATGCACGATTTTGTGAAATTTAAGCTTTAGAAGAATAAAAAACTGAAGTTTTTTTTGCAAAAATGAAATTGTACAAATATGTTCATTGTTATTCAGTAAAAAAATTATATGATTTTATTGAATGGGCGGCAAGATGTATAATGCGGGTAAATGTTGCACAAAAAATGTTTTTATTAATGAATTATTTTATTCGTCGCTATCATTGCCGCTTTCCTCGACATCACTTTTTTTTTTGTCCAACAGTGAACCACCAATTACAGGGCAAAGTATATAATATATTATTTAACATGTGAGCATACAGAACAAAATGTAAAGAATAAATACAACAAACATACCGATAAGATAGTGTAACAACAAATGAAAAAGAAAATAAGAAGAAAGAAAAAGAAAAGCTGCAACTACTACCTATGTTAACAATCATGAATTGTTGACACTTCTAAAAGCTGTGTACAGATGTTGCAAGCTACAGTTGAATATATCACAAGAGTTACAGATTAAGTTATAATTGCGTGACATAAAAGAAACAGGAGACTTCAATCCCACATTGGTATTATAAGCAGAAGTATAAAAAGTAAGTGGAGAGCGGCAAGCCGACCTAACTGTTAAGAAATTCAATTGACTTAGAATCTCGGGACAGTCTACTTTATTGTTTACTAGTGCATGTAAAAATTTCAAACTATGGAAGTGCTTTCTGTATTGTAACGAGTCGAGTTTGAAACGTGTTAGTAGTATTTTATAATCGCATCCACGAGCAGGATATACGCCATCGGAGCGAAATGCGAGGTATTTCAAAAACTTTTTTTGCACCGAATCAATTAAACTGGCTTGGTTAATATAAAAAACAATCCAAGCCTGAGAACAGTATTCCAGTTTGGGACGGATAAACGCGTAAAATAATGAAAACAACACAACATTATCACTGAATTCACGACCTTGTCTAATCACAAAGCCCAGCGTACTAAGTGTTGAGGACACCAGATATTGAATATGATTTGAAAAGGTAAAGTTACTATCGAAATAAATTCCCAAATCTTTTATGGTATCTGTACGCTCTAAGACGTCCGAGTTAATTTTGTAATTGACTATAATGGGCTTAAGTTTACGTGAAAAAGAAACAACTTTACACTTAGAGATATTTAAATGCAAATTATTTGAATCGCACCAAAGGACTATTTTGTCCAATTGACTCTGAAGGTGAAGACAGTCATCATCAGTTAAGATAGAGGAGAAGATTTTTAAGTCGTCGGCATAAACTAGTTTGCGACAGTCAATGTAAGTCGTAATATCATTAACAAAGATGGAAAATAGGAGGGGACCTAGATTGGAACCCTGAGGTACTCCAGAAGTAATAGAATACTGGCTAGACTTAAAACCGTTGTAAGTGACATACTGAAGACGATTTGACAAATATGAGCTAAACAGTTGTAAAAAGTTGCCACAAAGCCCGTATACTTCGAGTTTATGGAGGAGTATGCCGTGATCAATGCGATCGAAGGCCTTCGAGAAATCGGTGTATATGACGTCTACCTGCCCACGCTGATCAATAACATTACATATGAACTGTGTGAAACACATCAGATTTGTGGTAGTTGATCTTTTTTCTATAAAACCATGTTGTTCAAGAGATATGATACCCCTGAAAAGTGGAAACATACGATTATACAACGACATCTCGAAGACCTTCGCAAAATTGCATAACAAAGTAATGGGCCTATAGTTATTAATGTAAGAAGGGTCGCCGCCTTTGAGGATTGGACAAACACTTGCCACCTTCCACACGCTAGGAAAAGTTCCGGTTTTAAGAGCGAGATTAAATATATATCCCAGCGGGTTAGCCAAAACGAAACGACAATCACGAGCAAAGAAACTGGGAATTAAGTCCGGACCTGACGTGAATTTATTTTTAAGTTTTCCAGCTGAGTTTATAATTTCCTCATCAGTCAGAAAATTAACAGTTATTGAAGGAAAGTTAGTACAATTAAACGTGCCAAGATTTCGATGTTCACCCGAGAGGGGCTTACTGAGAACGCTCCCAAAATAATCTCTAAAGGATTCCACAATGGCGCCGGGGTCATTTAAAAGAACGTTGTCGGTACTGTGCATCGTGTTAGGAATTCTACTAGAGCCCGCCTTGCCGTTTACAAAACTCCAAAACCGTCTAGGTTCTGTTCTAATGTTAGTCTCTATGTGTGACAGATAAGATTTATAGTCACGACTGGCGAGTGTTTTAACTAGAGTTCTAAAAACTTTAAACTGATTAAGATAAAATAAATTACCATGTTTCTTATACTGCCTAAATAAATACTCCTTTTGCTGAATAGATCGTTTCAACTCATGGCTATACCAGACGGGATATTTATGTTTTTTAGGCACGTATTGCGGCACATGGGTGTCGAGAAGAGAATATAACTTAATATACAAGGCGTCGCAAGCCAAGTCGACATCCTCAAAAGCTTCTAAAAATGATCAGTCTACCACAGTCATAGCATCGTAAAGAGCGCGAAAATTAGCTTTTTTGAAATTGTATGACTTATGGAGTGAGTTAATTGGAAATCTCTGCCGATGTTCAGCTATTACATGTGTTGTAAAAACAAGTGCAGGATGATGAGAGTCTTCAGAGACAAGGGGAGCGTGATCGCGAGCAACGGTGCAACGTTTTACAGATAAGACAAGATCGAGAATTGAATTATTACAGTTAGTGACTGAATTGTGTTGAACAACTGATAAGAAGTCAATAAAGCTTTTCATACTTCTGCTCTTGGGATCATCTAATAATGCCGTAAGACCAGGTACATTAAAATCTCCCACAATTACATAATTATTATAGTTAGTAACATATTGCTCAAATTGATCAAGGAACATATCAAACACATGAGCAAGAGTATCTGGAGGGATATATAAAACAAATATATAAAGGCTGCACTGCTGAAAGTAGCACTTGATGCCAACAATATCAACTGTAGGAAAATTTGATCTAAGTTCGGAAAGATCGATGGAGCTTGAAGTAATATTGGCCCTACTTGCGATTAAGACACCACCGCCTCGAGATAAGCCAGTTGTTAGGAAGTCTCTATCGCATCTGAAGACTATAAAATCGTCGAAGAAGAGTTCTGCATTAGAAACACTGTCAGTAAGCCAAGTTTCGGTCAGGCATACAAAGTCAGATGACGTGACACTAGCACTGGGGTAAAGATTCCTAATTTGGTGTTTAGTCCACGCACATTCTGGTAGCGAAAATTCAAGTCCGTAACACTGTTGGATTGTCTCAGTTTAAAGAAGAAGAAATTATTTTCGGAATGCCATGAACGAACTTGATCTTTAAGTTGTTTTCGCTATTTTCCTCTCGTTGTCTCAATTCAGACTTAGTTTTCTTAAGGTAATCTAACTGTTTAGGTGTACGGTCAAAAGAGATAGATATTTGGCGTAGATCATTGTTAATGGATTTAGCGGCTTTAAATTTACGAATTACCTCATGCACCGACTTTTCTTTCCCCAGATCCAGGCGGATGGGCCGAGGTTTAACATTTGAAGCATGATATCTCCCCAAGCGTAAAACTTTAAACTCATTTGCAAGTGCCAAGGCTGGATCAATCAGAGTAATTATTCTAGAAATATCATTTCTCTCGTTATTAAGTCTAGAAACCTTGTCTAGTTGGGAATCCTGCTCGGGAACTCCAAATAGTATGATGTTGGATTTCCTAGATTGCCTCTCCTCGAATTCTAGCATAAACTCCTCAAAGTCACATGGTGGTGTATTGTTCTGCGAGTTCGCTTTGAGATCACGCAGTTCTGCCTGTAGATTTAAAATAACAGCTTTCAAATCGCTAATATCCTGTCCCAGAGCACTGCAGTTAGAGCAATTCCAGTATAGGCCCCTCTTCTTCTCATTTATTTTCCTAACTTCAGATGAACTCAGACCAGCGCAAACACCCTTGAATCTAAATTGGTTTTATATACCTACTTACTCAGAACAGAGTCAAAAGTCACTCAATTGATAGCAGAAACTCGGATTTGAGTAAAACTCGCTAATTTCTGATGCAATATTTTCACTCAATTATACTCATATTAATAGAGTGATACATTATTGTGTAAAATTGAGTGAAAATTTAATTAATATTAAAATAGATTTTACGTTTGATACCTACTAAAGAAATTTTTAATATGATTTTCATACCTATTTATGCAGCTGAAGCGTTTTCCACCGGCATTTTTTCAGCTGATTTTTTATTTTTTTTACAAAGTATACGAACAATTTCAGCTTTGGTACGATTATTTTTTTTATATTTTTCAACGCGGGGGTGGTCCTATTACTCTCACCTCCACCCGAAGATTGACAGCTGAAGGTTGAAGTAAAGCGTTTGGTTTATGTACCATGTTAAGGCGGGTATTCATTTGTGGCAATGCTCCGTAACGTAACAATGAACATGTTACGGCCTGTTGCAAAAGGTGACACGATTCGCTGCAAAAGTATGTATGGTTTTGGTTGTATCATTCATTCCGTAACGTAACAAAATAAGGTTACGACACAGGAACATAAACTCGCAGTATGAACCTGACTGCAATAATGGATTCGTCACTGCAATTGCAGCTAGCAGCAGCGTCATATATTTTTATTCATCATACAATTTTGATTATTAAGAAACGGAAATCTCCGTAAATCTTTTCTTTACTCCCCTCCATGGCACAAACACAGAAAAACACACTCTTCCTAGTCACTGCAGAAAACAGACTGACCCCAGACCATATACAAAAGACTGACGAAACAAAAATTAAGATAAAATCACATGTGCAACAGGCAACGGCCAAAAGAGTAACCCCGTCTCAACATGTGGCAGAAAGTACTGTTGCATCCCTTTGATGCGACGACTAAAAACCGACAACTGATGGTTCGTCCCGGATTAGTTACGCGTATCAAATTTGTTACACGTACCATGCAACAATTTTTCTGTCTCTACACTATCTGTAACGTAACATGTTCGGTGTTACGTTACGGGACATTTGACACAAATGGATACCCGCCTTAAGATTCACATATGAATGAAAATCAGTCTTGGTAAAGTACCACGGGCTCTCGGACTTTTACTACATAAGCGAAGAAACAGTTCTACTACTATTGTATTTTATTTGTTATATCATAACAAAAATAATCTCAAATCCTATTTTAGTTTTCATTGTGTAATCTTATATTTTGCTATTTTTATATCAGTAGGGTGAAAGGGATGAAATAAAATTTAATTATGTGTGTTACTACCATCCCTTATTAAAAGTAGTTTTTTAAAAGTAGTATTTCAACAGGAGAACGCTTTTGAAATATACACATTTCAAAGTATATACGGCGAGCATATAATACTCATCAAAACTGACCATAATTTCTGTTTTTTTATCATTGAGGACAAAAAAGAAAAGCATAACACGTCTCCAACATATCGACATCTTCGATGGTAGATTTTCTTCAGTACTATTACATTCATTTTAATGTGAATGTATTGCCTGCACTGAAAATAGGTTAGAAATGAGAGTTCAACGATAAATCAAACTTGATCTAGACTCGCGAACATCGCAAACGTTTTACTGGATAGTGAGATTTTTTATCAGCAAGCGAGTTCTTCGGGAGCCTTTTAAGTGATGATTTATGTCTGCAGATATGCCGTTTTTTCTTCTCTCTTTCAAGCCAGGAATGCTTGCATACACATACCGAGACGAATGAATCACCGATGATCTATAGATAAGTCCATAATAAGCGTTCTTTTTTTACTTTTAGCGCGTTTTTGTTGAACGAACGAAGGGATATTATGATGATGGAAATGGCATTTGTAGTAATAATACATCTTTAAGGGCATTATCAATTCCATGGAACGAATAGAGTTCTTTCTTTATTGACGATAGTCAATTACTTTTTATACTTTCACGAAGTTGCTCAATCCAAGATTCCTCAAGTACATACATTGTTTAAATGTCAGACAACGCTTTATAAAATATTATGTGTCACATTTCTTGTGGAATATTTACTAAATTTAGTTAGTTTTTTGAAATGAATAAATATTCTTGGTAAAATATAGCGGTATCCTTTCAAACGGATACAGGGTGTTTCTGAAATAAGTGCGTTCCTTTAAAGGAGTTTTCTGACCTCAAAACCTACACTTTTCTATAAAAAAAATCTCAGAGTAAAAATGTTCGCTCATTTTTTCCTTATTTTCCTGGACTTCTGAAATTAGGTGGGCCAGAAGAAAGGAGGCATGATTTTTTTAAGTGGACTACTATACTGCTGTATATTTAGATATTTCTATGATCATTGAGAAGCCCTGACTCTTATTTGGGTGAATCACAGGGTGGCTCAGCATATTTTTAAACGGATCATAGGCCACCCAGACCCACCTCTGGCTACGTGGCTGTCACGAACCAATGGGTGGTGAGAATTATGTGTGCCATTACTTCAGGCATACAGAGTGATTTAGAACTGATCCAAAAAAATAGTTTTTGAATGTACAGGGGACCCTTACAAATACAATTTTGTATAAAAAAAAATCGAAAAGAGCAGTCCGAAAATAATTTAAAAATACACTTCTGCACAGCACTGGAAACTGGTCCACTGTAAATCCTGTTTTTGCGCAAAGCAAAATATGTACTATGAACGGACAAAAAAATTGAAAGAATTTCTTTCCCAAGGAAAGAAATAAATAAAATTTTGTAACACCTATTTTACATCAGCAAATTCAACTGCTTTTGCCGCTATTGTTATTAGTAATTAATAAAATTAATTTGTGGTTTTAATTAATACAATATTTTGACATAGCTGATGTTACAACAACTGTTCAAAATTTTGTCCATCGACGTGTAAACACATTTGGATCTACGAACTAGCTTCATCATAACGTCTTGCTTCACCATAACGCAAATGTTATCTTGTTTCACTATAAATTAAAATGATCTCCATCAACTCCGAGTTGCTATACACGTAAGCCATTTTTGACTAATGTGAACACTATCGCAAAACGTTGATACTAAAATCGAATTATACTATTCGGAATCGCCAGGATCCACGTAGAGAGAGAGAGAGAGAGCACATTGCGTACAACGCACAACGCTAGAGACTACAGTAGTCCAGCGATATAAGGGTTGTAAATACTACAACTTCAATAATTTTTTTCTCGGAAACTATAAGAATTTTACAAACATTTTTTTACGATATTGACCCTATTTTTCATGACGCATCTATTCCAAAATTTTTTTGGATAAGTTGTGAATCACCCTGTACATTTAGATTCAAGGGCTGCAAAACGGGCTGTTGAAGATCGACGACGTCAATAATGGGCGTTCAGTACACACTGCTTCAAACATCCTCAAAGAAAAAATGATGACGTTGAGCATTCATACCAGGACTTCGCGCTGGCCAATACACAAACCCATTACGTCATATCTATCTAGATACGTGGAAAACGAGTGTATAAAAAGTCAAACAGTTAATTAAAAATGACGATGCAGAGGTGGTCTAAGTTTCGCGTAATTATTTATTTATTTTATGGAACACGTGACATTTTAGACCTCAATAAAAAAAAGTATATTTTCACGTACTATATTACCTATATGAAGAAACGCACTTATTTCAGAAACATCCTGTATAAAACTTACTTAGGTATTCCCCGAAATCCCACTTGAGACCGCTAGTGTTTCTTTATTTTATTTATTTCATGTGTTTATTATAGATGATTTCTATTTGCAGATGACTTGAAGACATATAGAAAAATGTTTACCAAATAGATATGTCGGATATATATATATATGTCTGTGTTATCTTTACAGATTTACCTTACCATTGTATACCCAAGTATCCAACAGGTAAGCAGGTATTTTTTAATTTATTCTAATTGTGTATTCTGCAACTATGCCTTGATAGAAAAATACGGCCTACTTCCACCTGCGTTACAGTTTTGTTCTTTTTTTTATTAAGCCAACTGGACAAGTGACCCCTGAAAAGTCTATTGACGTATCTAGGGACATAAAATCAGTAAAACCCAAAAATCAGATGCGCCACCATTTGACAGCTGACTCTATAAGCAATGTTAAAATGAGAAAATACTGTTGCCATCACTATCACTGTCACTAACGCTATCACTGCTGTCGCTTAAGGGTATGATGAGTGATTCTATTACAGCTTCATTAATCTCCTCTTGCAGAAGTATTTTTATACATTCGTCCAGATTAGTTCATTGAGGTTCAGCTCACAGTAATACGATGGCAATCGAAGAACTATAACTCTACTAGCTTTACACATTTCATCCATTATATAATATTTCATGAATTTGTTCTTTTCTTTTTGTGCAATTACTAATTACATTACATTACATTTAACATCGTGTCTTTATATTCAAATCAGTGGAAAAATGTACGTACAAATTATTGAAAAAAATCAAATACTATAGGAAAAATGTGCTCAACATTATTTTTTTATAGTGAGATAGTCCATTCTTCTGCTTTTATTAGAAATAAACTTTTCAATTACTTTTTCATTAAAGTTTTGTATTTCTGGCACCACTGATTTTTCAATAGATTTCATTGCAAGTGATGTTATCTAATTTCAACGTTTACAATCTTTTAAAAAACACACACACACATAAAAAATTACACCACATGTAACAAATTACGTTTAATAAGAGAAAAAGCAGTGAATAGCTATAATTTGGTTACTGGTGGACTAAATAGGGCCCATAGTCAATATGTACTACTCCCACTCCGTCTTTCACTATTGTACCACGGTAACCATGACCACCGTTGTAAACACTTTACAGTTTAGGGGCGAGCCCACGTATTCTGTGTATTTAAAGATAAATTGACTGCATATTATTTTACCATTTCCTAATGCATTTCATAAAGCTAATCTATTTAACTGAATAAATTATTATTTTTTTAATATGACAATTGCTAAGGAGGTGGCGCCCAGAGTCCCCCCGCACCAGCCGCCACTGATTCAAAATGTTTTCCATTCAACCATTCCATGATTTCTCCTTTTCTCCATGCAGAGATTGGCAAATTTTTCTATCCATGACTATCATTCCACCAGGGTCGATGTGAGGCTAAATAGATGCAAATCTCCGTGTTTAGCTTTGCTGCTTTTTTAAACTTTCATCATTTTTAGCGCACGATAAACATTTCTGACACTTTTGTTAAAGAACTTCACATTTTCACAACTCAGGTTCACTTTTCGTGATCGAATTTCCTTACACTTTGTTTATTATACAACCTTCTTGATCTGTTAAATTCGATCGTTTGCAATTATTACCCTCATTATTATATTTTAACAACATTTATTGTAATAACTTAAAAATGACAATAATAAAACCTCTCTTCCACTTGTACGCTTATGACACGCATTGACATGCAACGCCTAGAAACTACCAAGTGGAAATATTTCAAGATGGCAAAGCAAGCAACCTTAATCATGTCTCTTTTTGAACGCGATAAGCAAAGATAGAAATAGGAACGTGCTTAATGAATACACAAAATTATTTTCCAGGTTAAGAAGCAGAAAAAATTGTGGACCGCAAATGTGTTGTGCTTTGTAAAATACCACTGCGTCTAGAATATTGTGCTAAACAAAATTAACTTCTCAATACCTTACCGGTAAGGGAAGGTCAAAAGGCCACCATTTTCTGTGCTGCAGCGGGCCACAGGTGGCCGGAACCAACCCTGCTTTTGTCCGCTAACGACTTCGAAACTTTTAATGCCAAACACACAAAGCGCATCCTTTTGACGGGCAATCTGCAACTCACTCTGCTTGTTAATTTAATTTGGTAGTAATTTATTATTAAATTCTCCATTAGCCGAAACTTTACAATACTCGCGGTTCGGCCTTCCCTAGGGCCTAAATTTAGATAGATTGCACATGTTTGCCCGCGCTTTTGATCCCTTTTATCCGCGGCAATTAATCTGGCCTCGCCTTTGGACGAATTTAAAGACCCGTGACAATCATAATGTACACGCACACGCCCCTTGTTCGCGTTTTAAAAAGAGGCAGGTACAGCCACGGACAATAAAATGTTTCCAAACTATTTAAATGTGCTCATTTCTCATAATCTGTACGTAATAAGAAAAAATGTCTGTAGTAAAACTAAAGAAATAAACGAAACTAAATTTTCGGTGTGGATTTTAATACCCAGACCAGCAACTGCCAATTTTCGCATCGAAATATATCACACCACTGCGAAACCAAGTCGGGATTCGTTGTCATGAATACCTGAAATCCCCTTTTTGTTTTAACCGTAACAAGGTAGTAGATATAGTGCAACCAAGCGAGAAATTTCTTGCAGGAGGTATCAGGAAACGAAAATGAAATCCGCTGAAAATTTAATCTCCTTTACAGGAAGCCCCGTATTTATAAAATGTACTAAGCTGGGAGCTATACAAAAATTAATATAAAAAGCACGGAAACCATAACTGACGGATACAGTTTTGTATAATGGGGCTAAGAAGGGATAATTTTTTCAATTATTTTCAGCTTTTTTTTTCCAGAATGTTATACAGGGTAGGAAAATACCGATGGTCTATCTGAAGTTACGTGAGAGCGATAAAGTAAGCCATAGAAATCCATGTGATAGACAAGGATTGGTATAGTGAAGGCGTCTAATAGTCACCGCCCATTTCGCCCTTCCACACATAAGAAGTAGATCTTATTTGTGGAAGGGCGAAATGGGCAGTGACTATGAGACGCCTTCATTATAGCCATCCTTCTCAATCGCATGGATTTCTATGGCTTACTTTATCGCTCTCACGTAACTTCAGATAGACCATCGGTACTTTCCTACACTGTATGTGAAGAAATACATATTTTGTGAACAATTACATATTCCGTATATCTGACACCTCGTCTGGATCCAAAACGAGAAATTCTATAGCTGGTGTTAACAAGAGCGCTTCCTTCTTATTTTAATCATTTTTGTGTGACACTGAGCAGTGCATAATAAAAAATAGTTATTATATCTGAGTGGGCACTTAGAGAAAAGTGTTACTTTGAATCAAGAGGTATAGGGTATTACAAGAAAGTGTAAAAAAATTTAAGAGCAAAGAGCAAAAAAGTCTAAAAGATTGGAACATATCTCCGGAAACACTTCTTTCTGATACACAGATAGTTAAAATTTTAGTAAATAAACCTGTTTTATTTATATCTTCCAAACTGGTTGGCCAAATCAATTCAAATTACTTAATAAGTTAGTAATTACATTCTCTTTTTTTTTATATAAACTTAGGTCTATTCATTATGTTAATATTTCTTTCCAGGAAGTGTTGATGTTGTAAATCAACTTTGTTGTTATACTGTCCAGTTGTGCATGAACCACAAAACACGCCTGCATTCAGTGGCACGTCCTCAAGTAGTGATGTGAACACCTCTCTTAAAAAGTGTAGATATGCAGAACCGTTTAATTGATTTTCGTATCTATGAGATCTGATTTTCTTGATTTCGAGGGCTTACAAATGGCATGATAGACTTCTTATTCGAGAATTTTCCTCTTCGGAATCTCGGAATATGTTGGAGATGGTGACAAAGCCCCGAAAGGGGATGTGTGGCTTGATCCATCCTACGGTATTCAGAGGTGACCTTGAAATAACCCTCAAGATTAAGTCCAAGGCCATCTGATGGTTGCCCCCAACAACTCTTTAGAGACACCAGTCTTCTGGTATGTACGTAACTGTTGAAAATTCCAGTTATTGATAAGCTTAGAATCTCGATGTCAATATTATTTAAATCATTTCAGATAATATTGTGGTCTAATCTATTACACTTTTTTTTTCCGTGGGCTGTTATTGCATTTTTCAAGCTATAATCAAATTGACTTATTGCCAAATTTAAATTGATTAGGTCGACCCATCCGAAAGATATTAAAAAAAATATGTTTTATAGTGAAAGCTTTGACACCCTGTATCTCGCAAAGGATATATTTTTTAAATCACCCTTTGCTTTTAAACGTTTTTTTTTTAGTAATACTCTGTACTTATTTATTATATACAATAGTGTAAAAAGTAGATTAATCTATCACGTAACGTAAAGTCAACCTGTGAAATTTCAGGGCTTTCGAGCTTACTAGTCCTATAGCCCTATTTTATTTACCTGAAACCTCAGCTAATCTCAGTTGTTCTACATGCTGATTGGTCAATCAGGTGAGATTAACTGAAATCTCAGGTAAATAAAACAGGGTTTATTTATTCCATCATAATGACTCTTTTAATGTGACTTTCCATACTTAGGCAACCCGCAATAATATTTCATACCTAAACCGCAGACTGAATCTAACCTTTGCGTATTATTTACTAAAAATAGATATCATTAGTTTATTTTTACAAGAATTTAGAAGTATTTAAGTACAATCAAAACTTTTTTCGTAACATAGATACACTATGTATTTAAAACTTATAAAAAACGATATAAAGAATATTCTTAAACCTACGTAAAATGAAAATTTAATGTTAACGAATATGTCGGAAATAATAAATAGCTTCATGCGCAATTTCCTTTTTCAATCAGCTTTTCTTTGAAGTACACAAAAATTGCACACATATTCAAAGGACTTTTACACATTATGACCAAACACAAAATATTAAAAACTGTTTAAAAACTAAAAAGTTAGAAGAAAACAATAAATAAATACGGAAATCGCAAGGTTGATATCGGGGTTTTACTGTTCCCAGACTTCTACTTCTACAAATGACCAGCGTTTCTACCGAAATTGTTGTAACTTGCAGGCGGTGCTGGGACTCTCGCTGCCTACAGAGAGGCAAACGGGATTGCCGAGCGCCTCTTTTATGGCACCATCGACAACTAACAGTTTTTTTTTAGTATAGTTACTCTTGTGTCTTCATCACTGCCTTTTAAGCTTTGCCTTGCCAGTGTACTATTTGAGTTATCCTGAAAGGATTTTCGCTGCGGACAGAGAAAACCTGAGCGGATTATGGCTAGTAGTAGCTGCTTGGGTAATCCCGTTGGATTTTCGCTACAGGCTCAAAAAGTCCTGGGAGCGATTGGATGGATCCGGGCCTCGAGCAGTGTGTTAGCAAAAATGTTTAACAATGTTTTGAACTGCAAAGATAGAGCTTAATAATAATAATACAATCTGTATAACTAAAATAATAGATTAATAAATTAATAATAATAATAATTTACAGCATTATTCTGTAAATATTCTTCTGAATTGTAGGGGCAGATAGCAACTAGATATTCTCTAACTTTTTTTAAATGTGTATATATTCTTTGCATTACGAATATCGATTGATAAGAAGTTGTATAGGCGACAACCATTAAAGTAAGCCCCTTTCTGATATAACGCCGAATGATGCCGTTCGGAACACAGAATATGCTTATTTCGCGCGCAATATAAATGGTTTAAGTTGTTTCTCGTAAATAAGTCCAAATAACGAAAAACAAAACATACCACCTCCAATATATAAACGCCGGCGCCGGTAACAGTAAAAATTTTAAGATTTTTGAAAGCTTCTCTGCAAGAATCTGTGTAACTTAAATTTGCGAGAATGCGAACGGCATATTTCTGTATAACGAATACCCTATTAATAGATCCACATAATCCCCAGTAGATAATGCCGTAACGTAAATGAGAATAAAAACTTGCATAATATAATGAGAGCAAAACATATTGGCTACATTGTTTAGAAAGGGATTTCAAACCATAACAAGTTAATTTTTGACACAGATAATTAATCTGAGGAGACCAATCGAGTTTGTCATCAATATACGTACCGAGGAATTTTGCTGATTGGGAAAATTGTACATAATTATTCGCTATTGTTATTCCGTCAACTAAAGATATATTACAAAGTTTTGATCTGAAAAGCATTATCTTGTTCTTTTCTGCATTTAACATAAGTTTATTTTTCTCTAACCACAGTGCTAGATTCTTAAATATTAAATCAGCAGCCACTTCAATATCCATAATATTGGTCGATTTGTAAAGAACATTAGTATCGTCTGCGTAAGTTACCAGCAAACTAGGACAATTTTTTGTTGCTTTATGTATATCATTGGCATATAAAACAAATGATTGTGGACCAAGGATTGACCCTTGAGGAACACCCATCGTTATTAATGAACTCTTAGACCGGACAACACGATTATTCGAATGGATAGAGACTGTTTGGTATCGATGGTCAAGATATGACTGAAACCAATTATGTACATTACCGCGGATACCAAACCTAAATAATTTATCCAACAAAATTTGGTGATTAACACAATCGTCACCTTTCTTAAATACTGGTTTAATCATGGCAGATTTTAATCTGTTTGGAAAAAATCCTGTGTTAAAGGACAAATTGATGAGGTATGTTAAAGGAGACACAATGAAATCCGAACATTTTTTAACCAGTTGTGAGGATACATCATTCGCGCTACAAGAATTAGAGGATTTTAATTTAATAATGCAGTTGATTACATCATGCTCTGTGACAGGTAAAAGTACCATTGAGTTTTTAGACAATTGCACGTTTGATTTTAAATACACTATATAAGTGTAATAGGATTTATTGAGAGGTATACAAGCATAAAAGCATAAAAGTGTATTAAGTACTGGTCAGATTTCCTAATCAATAAATTGCAAGGTACCAGAGTCGACGTTAGATAACACCCGATGGTGGATGCGCTGTGGTCCTGTGGAAATGTTCGCCTTAGAATAGATATTACATTTGGACTTGTTTTAATTTACCTCTTTGTGCTCAAGTGCCCTGAATCAAATCCATTGAAAGCTTTGATCAAGACAATTGCACAATGAATTTTGCAGTAAACCTGATGCAGATTTCAGCAGTAGATACACAGCAGTCTTGTATAAGTGTCTTGTGCAAGATTGTGGTAGACACCCTAGAGTATCGGTAACTACTGTGGCCTAATGTGGCCGGGGTTTCCCTCGCGTAGATGATCTGCAAACGGCGTCGTAGCTCAGATTAGAAAGTTGAGTGAGTTGAGTGTACATTGACATACACTTAACCATAACCAAACTTTTCTTGAGTGATACTTATTACTAGTTTCCTTTCGCTTACACGAATTTATATTTAATAAGCATGCTCCGTAACACTACATAACATTTTATTTTATTAATTATTGTAAAAGTAAATATTGTTCTATAAATTTAAAAATATAAATTCTATAATTCTTTTAGTTTGTCATTCCGGGCTCGAAACTTCTAAAATATTTCTAATGTGCCAGAATATCGCTATATGTAAGATCATGACATGGAAGACTTCTATTTAGCACTATGTCCAAAGTACATAAAGTCCACAATCAATAGTAAGAAATTAAGATATTCTTCATGACAATGTGAACCACAGAGTTGCTTATTATTTGGCGAATGTGATGTAGCTACATTTCTTATTTAGTTTAGTCTAGTAACTTGATTAGCAAGTATGAACGTTAAATGAAATTATGATGCGAAAGTGTAACAGTGGCAACTTATACTTCTCGATTAAATATTTCCATCAAAGAGGAGACTATTTAGTTGAAAATTAAGGAATCCTCATAAGTACTAATAAATAAACGTTTAATTTCGAGATCTCTATTACTTTAATCTATACAGGCTATTACAAATTCGCTTCTCACTACAGGGATTTCGGAAACGAAGAGGTACGAAGTAGCTTAAATGGGGGCAAAGTTGCGTAATCAAGGGACCAACAACATGCCTCTAAAAAATCAAAGCTAACATGATTAGTTTTCGAAATATTTATTTATTTATTTATTTATTTATTTATTTATTTATTTATTTATTTATTTATTTATCAGTACAATATCCAACGAGCGATAAAGCCCAGTTACAGGATAAGGAGAAGAAGCAAGAAGTCAGTCATCTAAATAATGTAAAACAAAAGAAACAACAAAGAAGAGTGTCAAAGATACATACATAAAAGTTAAAAAACATTAAAAAAGAAAAAATAACAGTCACTAATTAAAAACAGACAATAGACAAAACTAAAGTACAATAAAAGTCACAAAATAAAATCAGTTGCGTACATTATAAACCTGCTTAATACAACTGATGGTAGAACAGAATAAATCTAACCGTGATTCAACTTCTAGGTAGCTGGCACACATCTGATGAACAGGCGCTGCTTTGTACAAATTGGTTCGACCTTTTTTTAATTCCAAAAGATGCCTATTTCTAGCATTCACTCGAGGAACATGAAAATCTACTAGCCTCAACAAGTTCTCACATTTTATTAAATTATTGAGCAATTTAAACAAAAATATAACAGAATACATTTTTCGGCGTTCTGCGAGACTGCACATGTTGAAGCGTTCGAAAAATGCCTCCTGCGGAAAGCCCCTCGGCGGGTAGTGACCATCAAGCGCGAACACCGCTAGTTTAAAAAATCGACGTTGAACTCTTTCTAAGCATGACACATGAATAGAATAAATAGGAGTCCAAACCAAAGACGCATACTCCAGTCTAGATCTGACCAGTGCACCGTATAGCAGTTTAAAAGTGTTGGGATTCCGAAAACCCGCCATATTCCGCACGACAAAACCCAGGTTCTTGTAGGCAGATTTAACTATAAAATCCATATGCTGCCTGAAAGAAAGTTTTGGATCGAAATAGACTCCTAGGTCTTTAATAACATTTGGCCGAACTAGGCTGGACCCGTGTAATCGGTAGTCATACGAAATTTGCCTCAACTGCCGACTGAAGGACATGACATTACATTTTGCCACATTAAGAGGTAATCTATTGTCAGCGCACCAGGAGTTTACCAAATCCAAATTTCTCTGCAGATTACGTGCATCACGTTCATTGGCTATGGGACAAAATATCTTCATATCATCCGCATATAATAGGAAACGCACATCCAGATCCAATGCTATATCATTAATAAAAATCGTAAACAACAAGGGCCCCAGGACAGAACCTTGTGGAACCCCTGAGGATTGAGCAAATTCCAATGACCTTTCTCCCATAATCTGGACAAACTGAGTTCTGTCAGATAAGTAAGAGGCCATGAGCTCCAACAATGAAGAACCCAACCCCGCGGAATCTAGTTTCGACAATAATAAACCGTGGTCAAGACGGTCGAAAGCCTTCGAAAAATCCGTGTACAAGACATCCACCTGACCTCCCCTATCAATCACCTCATGGATATACTGCGCCATACACGCCAAATTGGTAACCGTGGAACGCCCTTCAACAAAACCATGCTGCTCTGGTAGGATAATATTTCTAAGGTGAAATGACAAAATATTATGTAGGGCTATTTCAAAAATTTTGCCGAAATTACATAGTATTGCAATTGGTCTATAATTTTTTATGTCATTCCTGTTATCTTTTTTATATATGGGACAGATTTTCGAAGTTTTCCAACGATCGGGAAATGTATGAGTGGACAGTATTCGGTTGAATATTATAAGAAGAGGCTTGGCAAACACAGTAGCACAATCTTTGATAAGAAAGGCAGGTATGAGATCGGGACCCATGGTCATTTTAGGTTTTAGTTTTTTTATGGAATTAAGTACATCGTTGTATGAGAAAATTACATCCGAAAGAGCATTGGTATTAATATTAAAATTGGTGCTTCTCAAAGGATCACTATTGTCCCTGTTTACGAATGAGGAAGCAAAGTAGTCAGCAAAAGAATCGGCAATTTGTTTAGTATCATTTAACGACATGTTGTCGTATGTCATAATATTTGGAATGGTTGCATTACCTTTCTTAGCGTTAACAAAAGTCCAGAATTTATTTGGACTGTGTTTTAATTGATGTTCAATATCAGCGATATATGTGTTGTAGGCCAGTTTACTTTTGCTTTTTACAGCTGATCGCAAACGTTGGAAATTTATATGATCCTCAGCATTTGAAGTGGAACGGTACTTCTTCCATGCCCTCGCTTTTTCATTAATGGCAACAATTAGGTCTCTGTTAAACCAGGGTGGGTAGGATCTTTTTGAAGGTATCTTTTTGGGAACATATTTCAGAAGAATGGAGTTTAAGGTTTCATAAAACTGAGAAACAAGATCGTTGACAGATGTGATTTTTTCCATGAAGGACCAGTCAGTCAAAGTAAGTTCGTGATACAAGGCAGGGAAGTTCGCTTTCCTAAAATTAATATTTGAACTTAGTTGTGTTCTTATTCTCTTAACATTATTGGGAACAAAGAAGTCTATTAGTAAAGCAGGATGATGAGGATCCTCCGGCAACAACACGTCAGAAGAGTGGAAAACGGAACATCTGACATTAGAGAGAACGAGGTCAAGAATCCTGTTATTGTGATTTAGAATATTGTTGTATTGATGGAAGTCATAAAAGTTTATAAAATTATTTAGTAAATGAAGTGGAGATTGTTCAGTAAGAGTGGTATTATTAATATAATTAGGCAAATTAAAGTCGCCCACCACAACAATATCGGAATCATATATCACGTACATAGATTCAAAAGCAAAAAATAGCTTTTCGTAAGTGTCCCTTGTTGTTTTAGGAGGTACGTAGATTACAAAAATGTACAAATTGCGATTTTTCGTAATGTTAACTTTTATAGAAATAATATCAATAGAGAAGAGATCACGAAATATTTCGTAATGCAGCTTATGATCAAATTTGCAAGCATTAAAATGCTTAGCAATAGCCAATAACACACCCCCACCTCTACTAGAGTTAGTATGAATAGAATCACGATCAGAACGAAAAACATCATAGTGATTTGTGTTAATTAATTCACTATTATGAAAATTATCGTTCAACCAAGTTTCTGCGAGTGCGATTATGTCGAATAGACACACGGAACAACCCATCAGTAATTCAATTGTTTTAGTCCTAACCCCGCGGACATTCTGATAATATAAATTGAAAGTCGGTAAATCAGTAGATAGGGCCTCGTTTTTACAAGCACCAACGCCAGAAAAAGGTAATTGCTATTTATCCGATAAAATATTCTCTTTAAACCTTTTTAGTGCCGAGCTGTAAACATGTCAGGTTTGAAAAAAAAAATGAAATTTTGGAAATCCGTTTTTGTTTCATTTCAGCCTTATTTGAGGAGATATTGAAAAAAACACTTTCTCATGACCACTTTTTGGCCCTCTATCGAATGGCATAATCAATTTTTATATGTAACGTTTCGTCTCCAGGACCATCATCAACTTCATTTTTTTAAATACGACCCTGGAAATTTTATTACATATTTTGCCAGCCTTCATGACCTCCAATACTGTACTGCCTCAGCCCTAATCAGATTCAGACGTTTTGTTTCGAAAAATTCATCTTCAGTGTATTCGTTCCAAATTTATCAAAATTTTGTATCTAGATTTCTTTGTTTATCGAATTATCGTACACTGTAAGTGTCGTTAGACCCTGTGAAATCCACCTAGTTATTTGAACTATTACCACCACGCGCTACAACAGAACATTTATTATTATTAACTATTACCATCACTTGGTCATACATAACTCAATAAGTTGTTGCATTAAAATTAAAATATTGTTACAATTTTAATTTTATTATGACAAATTAATTCTTAAAAATGCATATGAACAACCAAAACGCCAACTGAATATTATTTAAAAAGTATCAGTAGGTAAATGTTCAAAAACATTTTTGTTTTGGCAAAGGTTAAAAATAAAGATTAGCATAATATTATTGGAATTTATTATATCTGCAACTGTGAAAGAGCATGTCAGATGAATTTGTATGAATATCCTGAAAAAAATAGATCGGAATTTGTTTGAATTTTGAGCACTCGAGAAGCCTAGAAATAACTATGGGCACGGGAATAAAACTCTAATAATGTTTTATTTTAATGTGTGATGGTAATAGTTTGAATAACTAGATGGATTTCACAGGGTCTAACGACACTTATAGTGTACAATAATTCAATAAACAAAGAAAACTAAATCAAAAATTAGATAAATTTGGAACGAATACACTGAAGATGAATTTTTCGAGACAAAACGTCTGAATCTGGTTCGGGCTGAGGCACCACAGTATTGGGGGTCATGGAGGCTTACAAAAGATATAATAAAATTTCTAGGGCCGTATTTAAAAAAATGAAGTTGATGATGGTCCTGGAGAGACGAAACGTTTCATATAAAAATTGATTATGCCATTCGATAGAGGACAAAAAGTGGTCATGAGAAAGTGTTTTTTTCAATATCTCCTCAAATAAGGCTGAAATGAAACAAAAACGGATTTCCAAAATTTCGTTTTTTTTCAAACATTTCGAAAACTAATCATGTTAGCCTTGATTTTTTAGAGGCATAATGTTGGTTTTGTGATTATGCAACTTTGTTCCTATTTGAGCTACTTCGTACCTCTTACCGTTTCCGAGATCCCTGTAGTGAGAAGCGAATTTGTAACAGCCTGTATAGCTACTATTTGACAGCGAACTAAAACCTCGGTAATTGAAATTGTTAACCTAGCGTCGAATACATGAAGCTGCCGACGTGACCTAGACGGTTAAACCGGAATATAAATTAATTGCACCCCGGTAAATTTAACGGAAGTAATTGGCCTGCAACCGAATCCTTCGCTTCTCTTTTTGCCGCTGCATTTTTAATAGGAGTCTAGAGTTGCATTGCGAAATCAGCGTTTCGAAATCGTAAAGCGATTAATCAGTTCCCAACGGCCGTAAAGTTTGAAAACATCGCGAAGATTTATTAAAACCCGGTATATAATTTATGACTGCGTCCATTAAGCCCGTTTTATTCCCTTGTACGGGGAGGGTGCGAACAGGAAGCCATATTAGTATTGTATTCGTGACGAGCTCGTTTGTTTTCATTAATTGCAACCTGGTTTTAACGGCTATAAATTTTTCTGTTTCGGTTTAGTTAACGGAAGTAATTGCTCTAATTGAACCACATGAAACGTGGAATTTTTTAACGCTAAAATATAAATGTGTGTAAATAAATAAGTGTGTGTACATTGTACAATGAAGGTATTTCCTAGTTGAAACTTATGGGAAGTATTTCATGTACAAAAAATATCTCTATCAAGATTCATTGTATGCAAGTGGAAGAAATAGAGAGTCAATTAAACGGTATTCAAGAACACCAATCCACTTATTTAGAAAAAACTGAAGATAAACCTCAACGAAGGTATTGTGTACTGTATTGTCGTAATATACAGGAGGAAATTTCGCCCATGTTTCGAAAATTCACGTCGATCCTTGAAGAGAATCCCCACAAGGCGCAGTTTCCGCCACCATAATAGGAATCCACACTCCCAGAGCTTATAGTCCACGGGCCCACGTACAAAGAAAAATATGATTACCGGTAAGTTGTAACTTTTCGTGCAGTTTAAGTTTGACGAGTCTCCCAAGATTTGACTATGAGGAAAATTCAACAGTGGTAAGTTTTCCCGTGATTTTCAGGAAAACATGTCAATCTGGCATAACCAGCAATTTTTTTTAAGTTTAAATGAAATATATATATTTTTTAAACCCCCCCAAAAAAATTGTCCGACAAAAATGTTGGTATTTTGAGTTTGTCCCCCACCCCAAATACTGGTATGTCGATTTGGTGACATTATAGTTAGTGATAACCAGCAAGCTGATTTTTCTGGGAGAGTTTGGTAATAAAATTTGAAATGAAAGTATCTTATTGTCCGACAAAATTCCTGAGAAGTTTTTGCAGTCCGACGCCCCGAAGATGTCGACTTAAGGTAAGGCAATCGGCCTATGATCAACTTTTCGCCCTTGGGGGTCGAATTCGACGGGGTTGGAGGGGTTTTTGGGCTTTGTGCTCATTGAGACTTTAAATCAGCGTGTTAAGAACTACTGATTTACCAAGTTTCAGAAAATTGGCAGAAACCCATTTTCCATAAGGATTGAGCGTGGTCCTTTAATATTTGCAATAAAAAAATAATTTTATGGAAGCACCTTTGGAGAGTGTATTTTAGATCCTTGAAGTTATAAATTATTATATTTGTCTTCATTTAGTATTATACAGGATGTTCAAAAAACTGCTGAATACTTCTCTCGACTTTAAATAGCAATAACTTGGTTATTTTAAGTGTGACACCCAGTATATTTTTACTTTGGGAGTTAGGAAATTTAAAACTCTTTCAAACTGTGTATAGGTTCCCTATACCTATCTCTAACGGTATTGGAGATATTTGTGCCGCTTCGTTTTTCATTGAATTTTTTTGTAAGATGTATCCACGTTTCTTTTTCGAGGTCTTTATTGAATTGGTTTGGATTCTTCTTGATGACGTCTCTATAAATATATTGAGAAAAATGTGAATGCAATTAGATGGAGCACCGCACATTTTTCATATTCAGTGAGAAATTATATAAATCGAAAATTTAGTAATAAATGAATAGGTAGGAATGGTCCATGTCAGTGGCTACCTAGGTGTCCAAATCTTCTGTAATGGACTTCTTTGTTTCGGGCTATATAAAAAATCTTGTACACAGTGTTCCACCTACTACTTGCGATGATATGAAGGGAAGAGTTAGATATGCATTTGCCATAATCACCCCAAATATTCTAAGGAATGTAGAATATCATTTGAAGATAGAATAAGATGCTGTATTCAAGAGAATAGTTATTAATTCGAACATCTATTAATTTTTCTTTGTTTCACCTAAAAGTAAAATTTTCTTTAATAAATATTTTTCTTGTTCATAAATAATTCAGTTAGGTACTTACTACAAACATATTTATACAAAATTAATAACTGTTTATAATTATTCTGCTGATAAAATAATATTTTTTATTAGAAAACTTTTTTAAATATTGTCATGATAACGATAAAAGGAAATTTTACTTTTAGAAGAAACAAAGAAAAATTTTAATTGATGTTTGAATTGATAACCATTCTCTTGAATACAGCATCTTATTCTATCTTCAAATGATATTCTCACGCAAATGCATCTCTTTATCCTTCTCTTCAATATCATCGCAAGTAGTAGGTGGAACATTGTGTACAAGATTTTTTATATAGCTCGCAACAAAGAAGTCCATTACGGTGAGATCTGGACACCTGCGTGGCCACTGACGTGCATCATTCCTACATAACCATTTATTACTAAATTTTCGATTTAAATAATTTCTCACTGAATATGAAATATTTGCAGGTGCGTCATCTAATTGCATCCTCATTTTTCTTAATATGTTTAAAGAGACGTCAGCAAGAAGAATGCAAACCAATTCAATAAAGACCTCGATAAAGACACGTGGATACATCTTACAAAAAAAATCGATAAAAAACGAAACGGCACAAATATCCCCAATACCGTTGGAGATAGGTATAGAGAACCTATAACACAGTTTGAAAGAGTTTTAAATTTCCTAACTCCCAAAGTAAAAATATACTGGGTGTCCCATTTAAAATAACCAAGTTATTGCTGTTTAAAGTTGAGAGAAGTTTTAACAGTTTTTTGAACACCCTGTATACGACGACAAATAGCTGCTTCCTTAAAATTATTTTTTTATTACTAATATTAAATTTCTACGCTATGCCTGCATTTTCACTAAAATTGAAATATCTACAAACTGTAAATCCTAGATATGCAGAACCTTTAATAAAGTTCACCTATTTTTTATGGTGCTTTCAAAAATGCAGTAAAATACAGGGTGTTCCATTTAAAAATACATAACTTTGATATGATACGCTTTTCCTGGACACCCTGTATATTTCAAAATATTTTTAAAATGTAGCCGTAATCAATCTACACATACCCACCTAAACAGGTTTCTGTAACATTCCCGTTTGGTACCTAGCGACCGAGGCGTTACTGGTGGCCCACCCTGCATAACTCTGGCGGCTTTTGGGATCGCTGATTTCAAATCCGTACTCAAAATTAAAATACTGAAGTTGCTCTGACTGTGCTGAAATTTGATACTGCAAGGTTTTTTGGGTCGCTAATTTCGAAACCACACTCAAAATTCGGAAATTCAAAATGGTGGATTCAATACGATGACTATAAAATTACTTAATTGCGTTTACCTACATATGGAAAATTACAGTATTTGCAAAATATCACTAAATGAGTTCAAAGTAGACATTATAGTTAAGATCTTGACACCTCCAAGATGAAGTTGCGGGGAACTGGGAAACGGCAATTTGTACAAAACCGAAAAAAAATAAAAATGGTTTCGGAAGAAATACTGATATTACATAGAAACATTAACTTCAGAATTCATAAGCTCAATTTTTCAAATGTTCAAAATCTGTGCTTTTTATGAGAGACATGCATTTTCCACTAAAGTATTGTCAATATCGAAACACCGATTTAGACACTTATTTAGGACACCCTAAAGTATTTTTCAGATTTTTTTCAGATTTTTTCGCAGCGTCGTTTTTTATTATAAATTAATAGATATTACTATAAATTATTAGAAAAAAATATATATAGAAAAGTCGTTTATGCTTCTGTTAATCTAAATAAATAGTTGAAATATATCTTATAGTAGTATCCTGAAAAAACCCCGAGTACTGATTTTCATGAAAACTAAAAATTTTTCCGAAGTATTAGCCATATTGAATTTGGATTGAATTTTACAATTTTGGTTTTTGATTCTTAATCAGCGACTCGGAAAACCTCCGGGTACTGATTTTCATTAAAATTAAAACCTTTTTTTGAATTATTGGTCCGATATTGGATCGGCCATTTTGAATTTTACAATTCCGACTTCTGATTCGTAAACAGCGACCCCGAAGATACTTAGATTCCTCATTAAAAAAAGTTCCTCTTTCACGCGCGTTGTCACGATTTATTATAAAATTCTTCGAATTATGTGAATATTCGCAAAAGTTCGCTCTAAGGAATCCAATGATAGATCGCTCCTTTTGATAAGTAGTAGACTTTTGGGGAGTTCTGTTTCCAAAGTATTGTCAAAGCAACGAAGTTCACTAATATATGAGTATAACGTTCCGTCATTTTCTCTGTTTTTAAATTTTGTACTTTGCGCCCTGTTACAATGATTTATCGAAGTAAAATTGTGGATGAGATACAATAGCAGACTTTTGATTTGTTGAAATACAACAGTACCAATGGAATATTTGAAAATAAAAACGCTGGTTTCATATATGACTTTAAAAATTTAAGTCGTTGCCACATTGAGAGTACCCGGTCAAATAATTATCCTCAGCTGCTACCCTACCATTGTAAACCCAAGTATGTATGTAGTTTATGTTACGCAAACAGATATGTCATGTTAAATTTGGATTTTTTTTTTAAATATACATCACGTCTTTCCCGTGTACCATTAAACTTCCTGTTAAACTAAAAACGGAAGCTACTGCGCTGTGCTTTAAAGAACGCCCTGTACATTCTCACACATCCACGTTCGTCACTAACACTGATGCAGACATTGATGGATCTATCTGAAACCGGAAGGGGAATTCTGAAACTAATTTGTACGCTACATGAATGAATAGGACGGCTGTAAGGAAATCAATGGAACATAATGTTGGGCCTAATAGGAAGATCTAATCTCCAACGGCTCTAATGATGACAGTAGTTCTATAATTATGCTTAAACAATTTGTAAACCCATTGTAGTTTACTTAAGAAACACGTTTATGGTAATATTTAGAATAATTTTTGGGTAAGACTAATTTAAACGAAAGATATTTTATTAAAATAGTAAACTACTCTACTATGAAAAGCAAAGTTAATATTAAATTTAATATAAACAAAGCTCACATTTAACTTCCTCTATACATATAATGAGTTGTTATTTCAAAATGGTTCAGGTATGAGCAAACATAATACAAGGGTTAATAACTTCAATTTGAATGTGTATTATGCTGTATTAATATAGTATTATAGAGGTTTTATAAAGTATACATTAAAGTGGTGGGCAGGACAGAGGTCCAATTAATATGTCAGAAACAATGATATACCGAAATATCCTTATGATATACAGGGTGGTCGCGATGTAATGGGCCAAAATCCATGACTAGATTCCTGACGTGAAAATATTGCGATTTAGACAAACTCACCTTAGTCCAAAAGTTGATACTTACAGAGATACAGGGTGTTTAATGCAAAATATTATTTTAGTTTTTTCTTATTTATTTNAAAAGTCCAGAATTTATTTGGACTGTGTTTTAATTGATGTTCAATATCAGCGATATATGTGTTGTAGGCCAGTTTACTTTTGCTTTTTACAGCTGATCGCAAACATTGGAAATTTATATGATCCTCAGCATTTGAAGTGGAACGGTACTTCTTCCATGCCCTCGCTTTTTCATTAATGGCAACAATTAGGTCTCTGTTAAACCAGGGTGGGTAGGATCTTTTTGAAGGTATCTTTTTGGGAACATATTTCAGAAGAATGGAGTTTAAGGTTTCATAAAACTGAGAAACAAGATCGTTGACAGATGTGATTTTTTCCATGAAGGACCAGTCAGTCAAAGTAAGTTCGTGATACAAGGCAGGGAAGTTCGCTTTCCTAAAATTAATATTTGAGCTTAGTTGTGTTCTTATTCTCTTAACATTATTGGGAACAAAAAAGTCTATTAGTAAAGCAGGATGATGAGGATCCTCCGACAACAACACGTCAGAAGAGTGGAAAACGGAACATCTGACATTAGAGAGAACGAGGTCAAGAATCCTGTTATTGTGATTTAGAATATTGTTGTATTGATGGAAGTCATAAAAGTTTATAAAATTATTTAGTAAATGAAGTGGAGATTGTTCAGTAAGAGTGGTATTATTAATATAATTAGGCAAATTAAAGTCGCCCACCACAACAATATCGGAATCATATATCACGTACATAGATTCAAAAGCAAAAAATAGCTTTTCGTAAGTATCCGTTGTTGTTTTAGGAGGTACGTAGATTACAAATATATACAAATTGCGATTTTTCGTAATGTTAACTTTTATAGAAATAATATCAATAGAGAAGAGATCCTGAAATATTTCGTAATGCAGCTTATGATCAAATTTGCAAGCATTAAAATGCTTAGCAATAGCCAATAAGACACCCCCACCTCTACTAGTGTTAGTATGAATAGAATCACGATCAGAACGAAAAACATCATAGTGATTTGTGTTAATTAATTCACTATTATGAAAATTATCGTTCAACCAAGTTTCTGCGAGAGCGATTATGTCGAATAGACACACGGAACAACCCATCAGTAATTCAATTGTTTTAGTCCTAACCCCGCGGACATTCTGATAATATAAANCACATATGGGATAATGAAAATCCTCACGTAGTCAGTGAGCGTCACTTCCAACATGAATTTAAGATAAATGTTTGGTGCGGAATCATAGGAAATCACCTTTTGGGTCCACATGAGCTTCCTCCAAATCTAAATGGTGACTTGTATTTAGATTTCCTGCAGCACCATTTAGTTGACTACCTCGACGATTTACCACTGAATACACGGCAAAATCTATTTTTCATGCAAGATGGAGCTCCCCCTCATTATTCTGTCAGAGTACGGAACTATCTTGACCACATTTTTCCGGATCGTTGGATCGGTCGTGAGAGTCGAATATTATGGCCTCCTCGTAGTCCTGACTTTAATCCTATGGATTTTTGTTTCTGGGGCTACATGAAATCAGTTGTCTATAGAGAAACTATAAACACCCGCGAAGAGCTATGGCAGAAAATTGTAAATGCCGCTGAATCATTTCGTAACAAGAATCTCTATTTTAAAATACGGCAGTCTTTGGACAAACGCGTTAATAAATGTATTGAAGTTGTAGGCGGACATGTTGAACATTTATTGTAATATTCGATATTCAATTGTTCATCACAATTTATAATTTGAAATAAACTCTTGTTCTTTTTGACATTCGTACCTTTATTTTGATTACTCGAATTACCAAAGCTAAATATCTTGAGAAGATAGCGACTATCAAAAAATATAGCTTTTTTGTGTAAAAGTTGTAAAATCAGAATTTGCTACCTGAGAATTAGATTTTTGAAAGATAACAAAAGTTCTGTCGTCTTCAACGCATTCGACCTAGCGCAAGTGGCGCTCTCTATGAGCTACAAGCAAACCATGGATATATTTCAATCTCTCGCCCCAGAAAACCCCTAACACCAAAATTTCATCTCGATATGAGCATTTATTATGAAATAAATAAGAAAAAACTAAAATAATATTTTGCATTAAACACCCTGTATATCTGTAAGTATCAAATTTTGGACTAAGGTGAGTTTGTTTAAATCGCAATATTTTCACGTCAGGAATCTAGTCATGAATTTTGGCCCATTAGATCGCGACCACCCTGTATATCTACCCACCTTGCTTTTGCGGGTCCTTTAGACCTGTTGTATTCCATGTCTGTGAATAAACTACACTACAGTCCAAACTTATTAATTTATATTTTATTTATTGTTAGTAGATGGCATTCAAAGGTCATTTAATTCAGTATTTAATATCCAAAATAGAATAAGGTTGTTTCACAATCAGTTATTTTAGCTTAGATTACATATTCATTTTTGAATGAAATTCAATTCAAATACAAATATAATACTGTTGCAGATTTAAGAGAGATTTAAATACCTGGGTCAACCGTACTTTGAAAAAATCACTTTTTGGGAGCCAAGTAAAATGTCCTGATGCAATATAGCAGAGATTCTTCCAAAATCAGTCATTTCAATACTTCTTATAAATTAAGAACAGCTACAGTGCAGAAATGAAAATCGAAGAAATTATAAAAAAAAGTACATGAATATTTCGAGAAAATTGAGTGTTGAAGATACGGTCAAAATATGGAAAATTACACCGGCACACAGAAGAAACTCGAGTGTGAAGATGTAGACCCTTAGTCGAAGTTTGGCTTGCATACAAAAAAGTTTAAACCCAAAGATCTAACATATCATTTCCGACATAATTTAATAAGCTGAAAACGATACCGAATCTATATTATTTAGGGTGAAAGCGGATCATAGTCCAAAATTGATTTTTCTCTACATATCGTTTCCGACATATTTCAGAATTTATGCACAACCAGCCAGGAATCTATATTTAGGGTGAAAATTGAGCCAAAAATCGCTCAATTTAGCCAAAGAAGGATATTTGCTAAGATTAACGAGGTTATGGTTAATCTTTGTTTCTAGACCATCTTACTCCTTTGTTTTCAAATGATCTATGAAGAGGATGTCTTTTTCTTTTTTTTTCGTCTTTAGTTTCCGGTATATCCTGTTTTAGATTCCGGCAATAGTCAGCTAACGTTTCATCTTCCTTAATATCGCTTTTCCATATCTTTGAGGTCCTGATGGAATATTTCGCCCTGCTCCGTGTTCTTTCCTAAAGTTCCCAAACAAGATTAACCATAATGTCGTTAGTCTGAGCAAAGCAAAGACTCCTTCGTAGGTCCTGTGCTTTTCCTGATATACATCAACGACTTACCGGTCAATATTCCTAATAGTACGTGTATCCTCTTTGCGGACGACACAACACTGTTGTCTCCTGCTAGCGGAGATATAAGTTCGAATAGTTTGATTGCGATGAAAATAAATTGAAGCTAAATGTTTCCAAAACTTAAAACCTAACATTTACTTCTAGTAAAATCCCACCCAAATCGGATGTAAAGTATTTGGATGTTACTCTAGATTCTAGTTTAAACTGGACAGCACATATTAATAGCCTATGTCCAAAACTATATTCCGGATAAGACAGCTGCGACCTTCAGTTGATAACAGTGTAATGTGAATGGTGTATTACTCATTAGTTCATAGTCATTTGACATATGGCATTGCACTTTGGGGTAATTCTAGTAATGCCCAAAAAACTTTCATTCTGCAGAAGGGTGCGGTTCGTCTTATTGCTGGTGTATCTAGAACTACTTATAGTGGCGATTTATTTAAAAAAAAATGGGTTTTACCACTTCCATGCCTTTTTATATATAAATCCTTACTTCTTATTCATAAAAATGTTGGAAATTTGACCAAACACTACAACGTACACCAACACTATACCAGGCATGCTGAGAATATCGTTATTCCATTTTCCCGCATTAACATTATAAAAAATAATAAACTACAAATTGGACTTTATAACAACTTTGTTAATCATTTTAAATACAATAAAATCAAACAGATGTCTTGTAAAATCTTTCAAAAGTTTGTTAAAAATTTCTTATTGTCTCACTGTTTTTTATCTATTGACAATCTTAATTCATATATGTGCACCGCTACTTTTATAAGTACTTGACTTTATGACTGAAAATGTACTTATGTATGTGAGTGGTCAATAACCTTCTGTTCTATTTTAATATTTCTTTCGCTGCACAGCAAGAATAAAACGCTCTCTCAACAGTAATAATAAAGTATTTTATTGCAAACTAAGTTGTATAGACGGGGTGAGTGTTCGTTGGAGAGTCCCTGTTGTGGAGTCGCTCGTAGATATATGAGTAAGCATCTGATCGCCGGCGCCAGTCCGCCGTAGACCCTTCCTGGAACGCTGGTGCGTCCAGCGGCGTCCTGCTGGCGCTCTTGACGTAATGCTTAAAAATGGGTCACTTGCGAACATGTGCACCCACAGACGTGTCACTACTTGAGGGTTGCTTTCGCTGTACAGCAAGAATAAGACGCTCTCTCAACGGTAATAATAAAGTATTTTATTGCAAACTAAGTTGTATAGAAAAAGACGTGTTGACGGGGTGAGTGTTCGTTGGATAGCCCCTGTGTGTGGAGTCGGTCATAGGTATATGAGTAAGCATCTGGTCGCCGGTGCCAGTCCGGCATAGACCCTTCTGGAACGCTGGTGCGTCCGGCGGCGTCCTGCTGGCGCTCTTGACGGAATGCTTAAAAATGGGTCACTTGCGTACATGTATACCCACAGAACCAACACATATAATATAAGAATAACTTCCCGTGCAAATTCAAAACATCCCGTCAATACCTAGCTAAATAAAAATAAATTATTCCAATTAGACCAGTTTGTTATGGTAAATTGACATACCTCTGACGTTCTTTACAAAACCATCACAAAATATGTAAAAGATAATGAAGGGACATTCAGATACGGGCGGCAATGCCGAACTACAAACTACACCCAGTTTGTGGGCTGCAGCGGGTAGTTTGAATTGCCAAACTTTTGCTGCACATATCCTTCTCCAGGGTGCTGTACGTAATTCAAGATGAAAACACCAGGCGACAGTTTATCAAAGTAGAACTAACTTGAAGGGGACTGTTCTTTGTGCTGCATGTGTGTAACTGCAAATAAACCCCTACAAGTTCTGAACAAACTTGTAACTCACGATTCGGAGCCTGAACTTTGCCGTAATACGTGAGTTATATCAGTGTCTAGACGACACCATTCGATTATTTATCACGTTATCATATTCTTTTTATGTAACCATAATGCTATTTATATCTAAATGCTTATAGATCGTAGTTTATTATAAAACCAGCTTGTTTGGAAGTTCTGTAAATTCTATTTTGTTTTGTAGAATGTAAATTGCTTATTGTATTGAATTAGTACTTGTTTTACATACTTATAACTAAACGTTGACTTGCAATTAAAACATTTTATAATGGGTATTATTAAATGCTTTAAGAAGGTATATCGGGGTCCGAGGGAAGTGAGGAGCGCAGGGAGGGTCCTATACCTTTCTTATGGGACTAAAGCTGCCAATTTGAAAAAATTAAATTCTATTGAAATTATTTACGATAAACATTATCTATATAGCAAAGCAATCTACTCATATGCACATAGCATACATATTGACTAATTAACAACATAAAAATATATTTAAGTAGATTTAAATTATATTTAATGAACGCATAAAGACTATGTAGATGTGGCAACAGCGCTAATAATTGACTAGCAGTTGTACACACTGCGAACCTACAGACCTCGGACATCGGAGATATTGCACGTCAAATTCGGGTAAAGATGCGTACGCGTTCAAAAATGTATGCAAATATATCGGATTATCCTCGCGAAGATTTGTAACCCCTAATTTAAAATCCGTAAATCATGTGAACTGATGAAACAACGAGAATTATGTTAATTTAGTTCTAAAGAAATGAAATGACATTCGCGCCTATCTCTCGTCCAAGTCGAAGAAAATGTTGGATGCAATTTTGAAGGTTCTGTGATAGAAATTACATTATTACGCACTGTTCGTGTTTTTAATCTCTATTTTAGTAATGTTACAAAAGTTTTGCAACTATAACAAATTTTTCAATATAAAGTTTGCTGAGAAATATGTATGTTCCTTTGTTATTCCGTACAAATGCTTTCATCTCAAGTATTACTAATTATATTAATCAAGTAGAGAAACCTTTATGTAACCCTAAATATTGATGGGTAATGATTACGATGTTTTTATAAACCATTAAATATATTAAAAGGATTTGTCAACTGTATTTTTTATTCCAATAAATATATCACAGCTTCCTCGTCTTTTTTAACTAATCTAGTTATTTAAAAACATTACAAAAAATCATCTGTTGTGGATAATTTATTGTTGATAACAATGTACATGGGATTTAGGAAAAATGTATATGTCCTTGCTGTCAGCTGACTGCGACGTTGCCACATTAATCCTCAAGTTAGACAGAAATGCAATTATATAAATTCTTAATTCTAATTAATACAGCTGTACTATGTTCAAAACTAAAACTTACATTAGTTTTACATCAAAAATAAGATAATACTGTGTACTACCTATGGAAAAGTTTTGTTTCATAATTTCTACATTTTTTTCAGTTATGGGCAAAAATAGAGCCGCACCGTCCATCTTCGCCTATGTTAAAATGAACAACTTTCAACAACAATATCTCAAAACCTAAATTCAAAAAAAAATTCAAAAAAATTGTATATTTAAAAAAACATTGAATCTATTGGAATGAGAAAGGTAAGTACCTATATTAAATATTTTGGGAAATGTCCTTAAGTATTCAGAAGTTTACTATGTAGAGTTATATACCATTGTAAAATAAGATAATATACTTTTAGGTATAATGAAACTAGTTAAAGTTACGTTAAAGGAAAAGGTTAAAGGGGCATTAACGGAGTTTCCAAGTCATGGGTTTACAACGTCGTTTCTTACAGAGCTATTTTCATTTCAAGGATGACAAGGACATGACAAAGTTGATTACACAAAACAATAAAGTGGACAAAAGAAAAACACTTTTAATTTTCGTTTTACTAAAAAAGTTTTATGATACAAAGATATTAGATGCTAAAATGACGAATGGCCACTTTTTAACTTTTGTCAACCCCTTGTTAATAAAAAATTGAGAAAAAAACATTTCTCGAAATTTTTTTAATTCGTATTTTTTTAAATAATGGCTAGAGAAAAAGTAAAAAAAAGGATTTTGAAGTTTAAAGTCTATATTTTTAAGAAAAAATACCCCATATTGATAAAATGATATCGATTTTCCCGGTTTTGATTTTGGCTCCTTTTCTGTAAGTTTAATGTTTATTTTGCACTCTTTTGTTTAAAAATATCAATTTAAACAATATTATCCATAAATATTAACAAATACATGTTACAATTAAACTAAAAGTTTGAAAAATTATTAACAATAACTAAATAAACAATATTCTAGTCTATTCGTACTTATAGTGAGGTGAAAAAAAATTAAAAAAGGTGAAAAATTGATTTCTAGATTATATGATATAAATTCAGCCACACTTTTGTCCACACTAAAGTCACACTAGTGCACATTCGCACGGATCGAACTTTTCAGACAAAAACAGACTGAGGCCAGCTGCTACCTGAGAAATGCCAGCTGTTCAAAAAAAAAAAAAGAAATGGTACGAATTAGCACTAGTGTGACCTTTGAGGGTTAATAATTAACCCATTTTGTTAAAAATATTCGTCAGTTTCAGATTTTTTCATTTTATGTACAAGCAAATTTAAAATTATCCATGACAAATTCATTTTAGAAACAAGTAGGTAACACCTTTTATAAAAAATAACTTTTTTGGTAAAACAAAAAGTGCACAGGCGGTAAAAATGTTTGACTGAATTGAAAAAGTAAGAGATTTGTAAAGAATATGACGAAAGTTGTACAAACTTGACTTAGGAGTTCACATTTTGTAAAATATTAGAAATAGGAAATAGTTTATAGTTGGAGATAGAAGTGGCCATCAACATTTTTATGAAGATAGTTCAAATCTTCTGTCATATCATCTGAAAGAATGCTTATTTACTTTTTTCTTCCTATTTCATATAAAATCTTAGCGTTTAAATGTTCTGAGTAACACTAGCAATACTGTATTGCTACTGTGTTGTTATACGTTTTGCTACAGTAAAGTCAGCAGTTCTCAACAAGTTTTCTATTAAAAAACTATTAATTACATGTTCTACACAGATGTTGAACATATAGTGGAGTCAAGATAGCTTAAAATTACGCATTTCGAAATAATTATGGGAAGCATGGATTTTCCTAAAACCTTTTGAAATTACTTGGAAATAAGTATTAGAAAAAAGTTATAAACTTATTTTTGTACGCTAATTGTTTTTTAATTGTTTAAACAATAATAAAGTTTTTTTAAGAATAATTAAAATAATTCAATGAATTTTAAATCGAATTCTTTCAAATTGACAATATAGGGGTGTCCGATGTCGCTGAACAAGAATATGAAGTCAGAAAATGAAATTTTAAAATGGCTGATCCAATATGGCCGACTATTTTAAACAATTTATTTAACAATTACCTATTGATTTTAAATCAAACTCGCTTATATTTGTAATATAGGGGTTTTTGACGTCGCTAAACAAGAATATGATGTCAAAATATGAAAATTCAAAATGGCTGATCCAATATGGCCGACTATTTTAAACAATTTATTTAACAATTATTGATTTTAAATCAAACTCGCTCATATTTGTAATATAGAGGTTCGAAAATGAAAATTATAAATGGCTAAATAGGTTTTATTGAAAATATGTTTTTTTAAAAAACAAATTTATTAAAAAATAATTAATTTTTAAATCTCATCGAGTTCTTGCTCTTCTTCAAAAATAACTGGGCAATTAAACTTTAAGCCAATAAAATTAAAAAAAAAAACTGATTAAAAATACAAAATTACAAAATCAAAATCAACGTCCCCTATTATTTATCTATTCATTAATTATTTAAAAAATGGAACAATATTCATATATAAATATTAAACTCATACATTTACAGGTTTAGCATAAAAGAAAACGAATATAAATACCTTAAATGCAAATTGAAGATTATTTGTAATATTAAGTAATAATATTACATTAAAGAATTACAAGTGTACGAGAGTATAACCTCAAAATGCACAAAATATGTGAATAATACACTTTTTAATACACTGATAACTGCAGCTTACCCGAAGACATAAAAATCATATTCTTATACCATTTATAATAATTATTATTTAATTCTTATAAACGAAAAACGCTTTTAAAATAAATAAAACTGTAAGTAACAAAAAAATATTTGGTGTGCTCACTGCTTAGCTCCGTCACCCAAACTGACAAGAAAAACAACTTTCAAAATTCTCCTTTGCAAGCAAGGCTATTGTATACATATGTATTAGTATACACCATGTGGGTGCTATACTCACCGAGCATGTTTCGAACTTATATTCACAATGTCAGATACAGAATATACTTTTTAAAAATAAATATTAAATCAATTACTCAAAAAACGTTATTTTTTTGCTGTTATAACAATTTTTCACTTATTACTATAAATAAAAAAATAATTTTTCGCTGGATTTACTTTTTTTAAGGTCTTAACTTAATTCTTTGACGTTTTTTAAACAAAAAAAATTTTTTTTTACATTACTAAACTTTATTTAACAATAAATTTCATGGATTTTTCATGAAATATTTTTATTTTTTGTTATTTTTTTTCAACTATTATTTCAATTTTTTAAGAAAAATAAAATGCGACATCTTAAAGTAGAGATTTTAAGCTTTAAAAAGTGCTGTCATAAAGTTTCAATATCACATTTACAACTATAGTTTTTGATCTATAAAGAATGGCCTAAAAAGTCAAATTTGTGATTTTTTTTAAAATTATTGAATATGTTGCTGTTTCAATCGTCATTTGAAGAGTAATCTGTGAAAGATACAGATATTTATTTTAAAAATTAAAAGAATGACAGCTATTTTATCATTATTGTACAAAATTATAGAATGACGTAACTTTGTACGTATGTACTATATATTTTTTTTTTCTCAAGTTTAAAGACATAAAATTTTGATAGCCGGATGACTTCCTTTATTTAAATTTTTGTGAGGTCGATTTGATCAATTAGATAAAAAATTATAACAAATTTAGTGAACCGCGCTCGGAACCGCGCGCTCTTCCAGAGCTATACTTGGGAGCAGCCCGCTCATTTTTCGTACGTTAGAGAAAAAATTCTACAGCCTTCAATCCGCATTTTAGAAAAAAACTTTATTAACATTTTCTATGTAAAATTTCCTGTTCTTTCGAATGGCGCAGTTTTTTTTTAATTATATTTTTTATATATATTTTGCAAAAACTGTAATTTTGCAACTAATTTGTTAAATAAATAATTTAGTGTACACTCTACAGTTGGTAGCTTTTTATATGTTGTTTCTGACTACTTTACAAAGCGAAAAATAAAAAGTTCTCTCTTCCCGTAATTTTCGCGAAGTCAAAATCTATCTTGACCTCCAATATTAAGGTTCATCACACACAAATGGCGTGGTGGTTTCCCGTCAAAAAGAAATGTAATGCCATTGTTATATCGTCCTTAATTTTAACCTAGACATCTGCTTTCAACCTACATATCTGCTTCAGTTTACATAGCTAGCATAGTTTAACTACATATTTCCAAAACATAATTTTGCAAGTATTATTGAACATCAATATTAGCAAGAAAAATTACGAGTTATATAAGGGTACCAAAATTAAAATATGACCGTCGACACACTTCTAATTGATGCCGCATAAAGGTCAAACACATCCCCGCGAGAAGAGTGTTTTAAATTTTTAATTAAAATTTAAATTAGGACCTACACCGCTTAGTGTGTAATTAAGGATTATGTGCCGCTAGACGCTTTTCATTCATTCACGAAAAGTACATTTTCAGTTAATGACTTTTTAATATTATAGTCTGCGACCCTCTCACAGCACTTGCTTTTTTGTTTGTTCGGGGAAAATTCCGTAAAGTATATATTATCGATTATATTTGCATGACCTCTACGTAGGTAACTGTCGATACGGAGTTTATATCACGGAAAACATCGACCGATGTTTACTTTCCAAACAAAATCACTAATTTTGTTATAGTGCTATACTAAGTGATTTTGCCTAGGCATAATCACAGCTTTGTTTCTTGTTAAGACCAGAAATTGAATATGGCATTTGCCTATATTTCGCATTACAAAGAACAGGAAATAGACCCATTTGAATTCCAACATATCTTTTTAAGACAATAGAAAGAAACTGTAAGATTTTACAAAATTATGAGAATTTTTTTATCTTTGAATTTATTTAAAAAATTGACATACACAAGTTGTATGTCTTCAAGAACTAATTTTTAAATTGCTGTTAAAATTAATTAATCAATTAATAATTTCTTTTCTCAAGATGTCGGTACAAAATCAATAAACAATGGATGATTCCACAAATTAACCACAAATGTTTTATTTACAAATTTACAAACGACATTAAAGTGTTACAAAAGCTCAACATATTGAAATACGATAATACTAACCCTTTTCAAACATTTAATATTTTCTATGAAATGAACGTCAGTTTTTGCCCCAACTTAACCATCTCTGATAATATTTTAGATAATAATATCTCCACTATACTTAATTTTCTTTGAAATTCATTTTATAAGTATTCACCATTTACCTCCTGACGGTAATGAATTCGCTGATTATAGTGAATCTAAAAGGATATTGGGAGGAATAGTGGAAATTTCATGCCTTATCCTTTCCTGCAACTCCTCGATATTTTGCGGCCTATTTTTGTAGACTACATTTTTTATGTGACCCCACAGAAAAAAATCAAGCGGTGTCATATCGGGAGACCTAGCTGGCCAATCAATTGCCCCTCTGCGTCCAATCCACTTACCACGAAGTTGCACCGTTTGCACATTATTCTTAACGCACAGTTGATGTTTACTCGTACAAATTTTAACATTTTCAACAATAAGCGAGATACCATTAAAAAACGAAAAGAAGGTTTTTTAAATGCATCTTGTAATTTGTAAATCCTTATGTAATTGGAAAAAAGGCAGAAATGCCTGAAAGATGTCTAACAATTACAATATATCTTATTTTCTTAAAAAAAAACATCTTTTCGTTTTTTAATAGTATCTCCATCATTGTTAGAGATGGATCCAATAAACCCTATATCGTTAACTTACTTAGCAAATGTCGTAAGTCCACTTTTTATTCAGACAGAGATTTTGGTGGACTTACGACTATTTCTGCCCTTGAATCGAATGCAGTCGACATTCAACATATTATGCGTTTTGATGTTTTCGCGCGCTGTTTACTACTAAAGTAAAATCTGACTTCTCAGCATGACAGGTTCATGCTAGATGCCACCAAAATCTCTGTCTGGATAAAAAGTGGACTTACGACATTTGCTAAGTAGGTTAACGATATGATGTTTGTGATATGACTATGTTCGGTAGGGAACGTTCTATCCGAATATATAAAAATATACAGGGTGTTCCACTTAAATTAACAAAGTTAACATCAGCGGCCATTTTGTTTGGACTTCATTTGTTTTTCTACTATCATTTTCGAAAAATTCAAAAAAAATTGTTCAACTTTTGTATTTCACATTTTGTTATAACTCTTAAAACAAAAAAGTTAAAGGGGGGTCAAAATATAGCGAATCACCCTGTACATATTTATATTTAAATTAATTATATCTACGTATTTATTTATGTAGGTAAGTATGTAAGTATGTAAGTATTTTTTTTACATTTTTAATCTAATTTCGATTCGACGTTCTAACAATTTAAAAAATGCCAAATGTCAATATGGGCAATCAAACCTTACTGATTTAACATTTGCTGTAAAAAAGTGTGTGCCTGGTTATTTTGAGTAAACAGTTAATCTTTAGTTATTGTTTTACTGTGTTATAAGCTGTGATTTATTTACCCTAGATCCTAAATAAACGCAACCATTTTAAATGTTGATTGTTCAATATACGACAACTAAGATCTTAGAGAAATAAAACACAGATGTAGTGTAAATTCACTATTAATTATAACTTTAAATTTACCGTCTAATTACATTACAAAACCAAAAGAGCCACCTATTAACAGTTTCCTGAGCTTAACCACATGGTTCTATTCCAGAAGAACAATAGATGGCTCTAGCAGTCACATGAATTTTCTGGTACTTGGTTACATGAAACGGGGATACAAATCCTATTCCTAGAGTAAATACATTTGTATTGCAACGAAATACGTAAAAGTTAATTTCCAATTAAATATGTTATCACCAACATGAGATATTAGTATTTAATAATAGCATTATACATCTGACAACCCTGCATGATTGACTTTTAAAGCATGGTGATGTTTATTATTTATGCTTTCCAATATACCTACCTACCAAACTTGTGTCCGCGTGTTTGATACTAACTACCTATATCAGTTTGTGTGTGCAAATAATTTTAGTTAGTAACTTTATTTGGGAATTTCAGTGATATTAAAGTAGTTCAATGTCATATCTAACTGTGTATAAGTACACTACTGCTCGAAGATAGGTACTTAAATAAAAAAGTCCTCGCATTTTGAACATCTATTTCAAATCACTTATTTGGTAAGTTAATGTCAAGTACCTAACCTGAAAATACAAGAGTAAATTATATCATGTAAATTTAACAACTAACCTACATGTTCCTTTGTTTACATATTATTTAACATCATTCATCACATTACTAAAGGACCCCATATCTTAAACGATTTTAACGATTTAAGTGTGAACAAAACGAGCTACAAAATTGGACTGTTTGTGACTTATACTAGTTGAAATGTTGATATAGATATGCATATCATGCCTATAAAACTTGACCACTAAGTAATTCAATGTCATAACTTTGATTATTCTTAAATATTTCTCTCTCAGGTACGTAGTACGTACCACTTAAACCGGGTAGCCGTATGGTGCCCTTTAAATCCATTCCATTTAGAGGATTACACTGTTGCCAAATTGGATCAAAGATATTTAATTTTGAATTCTTTGTATCATACATTAGATTAGAACATCGCATGTGTCAAGATTTTTTAAGTGTATCTATCATTTTGAACTAAGTAAAAGTAAGTTACATAATAACAAAGTTCTGAAAATGTTTTTGGTGCAAGTTTATTGTTTATTTATTTTCTTTTAGATATATAGCGAAATACCGAAATGGACAAGGTTATAAAGGTACATATAGTCTGTTGATATCTGGAATATATTGATTTTAAAGACGAGATAGACTTAATGAAAGTAGGTACGTATATACAGTAAACTACATCCTATTTTTTAATAAATCCATAATTCATTCTTAAACAATTGTAGAAGTCCTTAAAAAATATTCCCACATTCCTTACAGTAAATCTACAAGTAATACCCTGTAAATTCCTCTTATAAATTTCTACCTACGACGCTTAATAACATCTGAGATTTATACCGGGTGTCCCATAGGATATGTCGATTTTCATAAAATATGCATTTTCTGTTTTTAATAATTTATATTATTTTTATGGGAACATCGGTTCACATCTATGATTTTTACCGATATATTGACGATTTTCTTTTTTAATGACTGATTACTTTTTGTAGCGCTTAATCAATAATAATCACAGGTTTGAATGAATAGGAACCCGTTCAAGAAAAATGTTATTTATCATTTTTTATCAGTTTTTGTATACGATCGCGATGACATAGGACTACTTTGCCCAAAAATATTCTTAAGATTTATGTATTGTATATCAAACTATACGAAAAAGTTGGAGAAATATTTATCCAAAACACCCTCAGTCTAAAACGCCTTGAGTAAAATTTAGGAGTTATGTATGTTTTAACCATAGATTCACAATATAAGTACAGTCCTTAGAATATTTGTTGAGATACAATTCCAAGAAAATAATAAGCCAATAATGTTCTGTTATAGGAATTACTGTAACAATTTACCGCGGCAAGGGCGTGCCTTGCAATTTTCCGCATTATTTTGAGAATTAAATTACAGGATGTTATTTAAGTACGTAGCCAAACTTCCAGGGGTGATTCTTTTAGTGATTCTAAGAAGAAAGGTTTATATAAACATAGGTCCGGTAATGTTTCTTTTTCAAGATACAGGGTGTCGAACTTTTTAAAAAAAATCGTTTTTTCGTAAAAATCTTTATAATCCTTCAGCCAGTTTTGTTGAAATTTGGCAGTGTTATTTATGGTAGAAAGGGGCTAAATTAGCCCTAACTAGATTAAAGTCCAGTGGCGTCCCGGGGGCACCTTCACCAATATTTTTGACAAAAAAAAAAGTGCGTCACTGACTTTTTTAAACTTTTTCTGCATTAAGCAACTAAATATACTACTTTTTTGTCTCTTGATTTTTCTTCGTATTTTGCTTCCCATTTGGAAAATCATTATTGCATGTCCCTGGAACGAGCTCATCTTCAAAGAGCTAAGACAAGATATCAAGTATACCCCCAGTAAATCCCTGCTATATCCATTACATCTTTCTAGTACATCCTCATATATCGCAATCCTCAAGTTAAAATTCCCTTTGTTAAAATTTGTTGTTTCTTAGCTGTTATAACTGCGCATACAAAAGTGTTAATATCATTAGAGTTAGATTGTATTACAAGAGCCCTTGAATGAATTGAATATATTACTGATATGAGGAGAACCTAGAATGTTATAACCACAGTTTTCCATATACAGGGTGTTAAAAATGTAACTGCCTTAATTTTAACAGATCAAAATCTCCAATTTGATGTACAAAAGTTCGATTAATTAAGGAATATTGACATAAATGCGTGCATAGAATATCATAAAATACTATGTTTATCACTTTTTTGAATTTCTTTATGCTTAATTAATTCTAAAAAATAATTATTATCGTTGTAATCAATTTAAAGTTCGATAAAATTCATATCGAGCAATGTGACAACGGCGCGGCGGTTAACACGAGGTACTAAGGTAAACAACCAACAATACGCAATTCAGTTGGTATCTGGAATTCGACAGTCGAAGACTTGCGAGAACGAATTTTTCCCGCTGCCCATCAAATAGGGATAAATCCGGGTACTTTAATGGTGGTGGACATTTTGAACATATGTTGTAGTTTGTTTTGTACTTGTGCGTTTAAAAATTATTGAATTTTGCTTTTTTTTAAGTACCTAAATTATTTTTAATACGAATGATTATTTGGACGACGTGAATCTTTGGGTACTTTAATTACATATTTTTCAAATTCATAATTTAATTAAAAGATCCTATTTTATGAGATTCATAATTACTAAAATTCGAGCTAAAATTTAAGCACAATACTATCTTCGTACTACAAAATAGATATATTTTATTTATTTATTTAAAAACTGGAAAACAATTGTCTTGAAATTTACTAATGTTTCAAAATAATAGTTGTTTACATTTTTTCCGTAGGACAAGTCTGCCGCGTGCACCAGCTGTTAGCGTTAGGTAAGCGCTGTTGTGATGAAACTCCCCAATATTAATACGCGCTGTATTTTGAAAACTGTTAATTTTATGAACCTGTAATATACAAATTTTTTGTTCATTTATGATTACTCTATCTCATGCTGAAGAAATGACAGTCAAACTTCTTACACCCTGTATTTTGAACTTAAATAAGGTAAGTATTTATACACCCTTTTTCGTGTTATATTTAATATAAACGGTTAGAGTTACCCTTAAATAATAATTTCCAGGTTTGTAGGCTTATGTATGTCACTGTTACGAAATGTCATCTTTGCGGGATACAGATTAATGAAGGAACTCCAAAAAAACTTGCTATTTCAATTATATACGTCCGCTTATCCGTACTTTTGATTAATAGCCGGGATGCCCGTAAACAAAGGCCTGTGACGTAGTTGTCGCGGTTTTATATAGTCCCTAATTAATCAAAACAGGTTTTTAATAATGCACCCTTTGATTACGTTCCATTATCTCTTGACACTATAAATAAAAGAAAAAATAATAAGCCGATACTGATTTGCCAGGAGCTCGAATAGGAGGTAACCTGACCCCCCACTTGAACAATACATTATCGCGCGATCAAGGCACAAATGAAAAAACGTAATAGAGACACTGATTAATTAATAAAAGTATGCGTACTTTAATAACCACCATATAAGTACACAAATATTTATTCTATATTTAACTAAAAGCGACAAATATTAATAACGCAGAATTGGATATCAATATACAGGGTCGGAAAGTACCCATGGTTCATCGGCCGTTACGTTAGAGCGATAAAGAAAGTCATAGAAATCCGTGCGATAGAGAAAGATGGCTATAATGAAGGCGTCTAATAATCACCGCCCATTTCGCCCTTCCACAAATAAGATTCACTTCTTATTTGTGGAAGGGCGAAATGGGCGGCGAAAGCGCTGATGGCGATTTTGACAGTTTAAATTTTGTGTTTGAAAATGCCGAAATTCATTCAAATTTCGTTTAGTAACACAAAAATTAAACGAATAAATGAATTACTTACAAAGTTGTTTCCGTGTGTACCAAAAACACCACTCCGCAAATTCACTGAAAACCGTTGCTGGAATCGAGTACGTTTTGTATCACACCAATAGTGAATGTTGTAAAAATTTAGTATGTCGTCTCTAGTAAGACAACATTCATCCGTAAAAAGTACATTGCTTGTAAATTCCGGATCTTGTGCTATTTGATGTCAAAACCACTGGCAAAATTCCACACGGGGCTGAAAATCATTGTTATTTAATGCCTGGACCCTTTGTACATGATAGGGGGGTAATAATTGTTCCCGTGGTACACGCCACACGGTACTGTTAGATACACCCCTTCTCGGTCAATGTTGCGAGTACTGCGCCTCAGATCTTCCTCAACGAGGTTTATGATGTTTTCTTCGTTCTCGGAAACTCCGTCCACGATCATCATATGTCAGATGGATATTCCCAGTATCCCGTAACTTTTGAACTATCTTTTGCACTGCTCTACTGTTAGGTTGTCGTCTGTTATGGTAATGGATCGCTTACAAACGATAAGTCTCATTTAAATTGTACAAACATTCTCCGTACAGTAACACCATATCTGCTAGTTCATGATCAGAAAACATTTTATACGCCAGCTAAATAATACTGCAACAACTAAAAAACACAAGACATACTGATCTACCATCAGATTTGCTTGACTATGGAAGTCACTGGTACGTCAGCCAATTAGAGAAACGCTTCACGCACGTAGCGAGTCTGAAGAATTCTGATCGTGCATGTGCACAAGATGCACACATTTATGGTTAATTTTCTTAATTAATTTCCTCGAAAACAAAAACATTTAGACAATCGGTTGTTCAATAAAAGTTGCTCATGTTCGTGCACTCTAACGCACTTATTTCAGAAACACCCTGTATAGGTTATTGTGGAAAATGTGTATGTCCGACAGAAAGCTTATAACGTAAGAGAACATTGTCACTACCGAGATTTTAACAAAGTTTCTTTGATAAATGTTTCAGCATTTTTAACACCTTAATAACTGTTTTTAACATAATATGTATGTCACGTGGAATATGAAATATCAGAAACGATCCCACTTCTGATTTCAAAGTCAATTTTATCAGCAAACTGTAAAAAATATGTAAATATTTTGTAGAGATAATACATGGTTTAAAATGTTTTGTTTTCAATGTACAGGAGGAAGTCGAACTCTGAAGTTTGTTTTGTTTTAATATTTCCGAATATGTAAATGAAATTTTGCTCATATAAACGTTACAATGTAAAATTAGTTAATAACCCAAAATCATCGCAGGTGAATTTAAAGTGGAGACTGTAATATTTCTTAGCGAGACCATATTTTTCAAAAGAACCCCGCACAAAATCAACGGAAAATGGGACCCAGTCGATTTGGCTGATTTTGCAGAATGTTATAGCCTTTGACTTTCTGATCGAAAGTTGTCATGGGCCCAAAGTGATCCTATGAATCGTTTCAGAGAAAAAGAGGGGAGATGTATGTGATTTTAGCTGTAGGCCTGACTAAATCTTAGGTTAAGTGATTCAAAAAGTACACTGGTTTCTTTTTTAAAAATAATATTTAAACTTTAAGCTAATTCTAATAAATAAAAAAAAATAAATCTTATCAAATGAAGTCATTGTTCTTTGATAGTAAAAACCTAGATATACAACCCACAAACTAGACTCCTAACTGCTGATATTGCGGGAAACAACTACTTTATGAGCTATATGCCCTGACTAGAATTGAATTATATCACGCTAAAAAAATATCCAAAATGAAAACTAAAAATATGTCTAAATATAATTAATATAAGCTCATATACCTGATATATAGGAACTGTTAAATAATATAATCACTTAAAGAAACATCATGTATTATTGCTGTCCTATTATCACCATTCACAAAGATCTTTTCGAGCGGCAAACCAATACTTGCTTCAGTCGCCAAATACCTTGGCGCCGGTCCTGACTAATTTGAAAGAATACTATTGAATAGCTTCAAAATGCGAAATGCTTTGCAATTTGAAAAAATCTTTAAAATTTCGCGACCAAATTTTGGAAAAAATAACCCCGTAAAAATATATCACCACCATACTGTCCCATGTTTTACCCCACCTGTAATGATTTTTGGCTATTAATTACAATTCTAAAAAACGTTCTTCAAAGCTTAGCTTTGAACATTGAAAACTAAGCATTGTATGAAGTTTCTTTCACACGTATGTGGCAAGCTGGGTGTTGCCTTAAGGGCCCCATATTCTTTAAATAGTGTTTTCCGCAAAGACAAATAATTTCAAACATTTAATAACTGAATAATCTAAAGCTTATCAAATAATAGGAATGTTATGTCATGCCACCTGAGTATTTTCAATGACGCCGCAGTAAAACGAATAAAAAGGTGCAAAAAACGATCAAACCATCAAGGTTTTAGGTACTGAAATCTACGAAAATACTAACTTTTTTATATATAATTCCACATGTAAATATTCTTATAACATTTACTTGCTTAGTCCTACATATAAAATTGTTTACTTTTATTTATAAGTACGTGAAAATAATTCTTAAAATGTGGGGTTAGAATAACAGCAAACGCATGTTTTACAAACGCTTTTTTTTAGTTATTATTTTATTTGAGTAAATTTAAATGGTAACAATGAATAAACAAAACATCAAGGATTTTATTTTTGTGCTTACCTACTTTTGTTCTACACGTTTTACTTTTAAAGATTTCAGTACCTAAAAACGCCAGAAATTTCACTATTTGTCGGCCGGGAATATGGCCACCTTAATAACCGCCTCGTAAAATATCTATATGCTGTTTTTAGAACACCTGTTGAATTTGGCATTTCAATTTCGTTGCTTTATTTTCAAAAGCACATACAGGGCCAGTGCGGCCTAACGACTTGGCTTTCATTTCATTGACATGAAAAGTCAAGCAACGCTGATCGGAGTTAATACTTGGATGACTATCCAGGGAAGGCTCACGATGCTCGTCCACTTTCCGGTGGCCTGTATATTACCCGAAGCTATACAAATTTTGGCGAGGTTTATATAGGAAGACATGCCATCCCTTGGAAAGGATGTAAAACCGTTGTTCCCTTGTCTAAACAATGTTAGGCCAGTTGAAAAGATCCCTACCCCGGGACAAAGTGGGAGTTCGGCAAAATTTCCAGGTTGGGGTTGCTCGTCTCTTGGCATCCGTGGTTAGCCGTAGTAGCAGAAATAGTCCGACGTAAAATAACCAAAAAGAAAAAATCAACTGTAACATACAGGAAATTAATTAACAGAACTCTTTGAAACATCATGTACATTGCCTGAGGCCAGATCTATTTTAATGAAAATTTCCCGTAATAGATACGATATATTGTCCCATTAATTTAACATGTGAACGGATGAACAACTGCGAATGCACAGCAACCTCCGTTAAATAAAATATTCATTTTATTTGTTTTTGGCCGACTGTTTTTACCTGCCCCACAAAAAAACTCTCATTCCCAATGGAATCAATTCCGTCGTTAAAATAACAAATATGTTTTCGTTTGCGGGTATTGCAAAATCTGGAAAAGATAATGGAAATTTTATAAATCCTGAAGAGTGCAGCTAGAAACCCCAGATTTTGATATGTCGCTAAAACTGGCTTGATTCTAGATTTAGCAACTCATCTATCACGGGCGTAACATGCACTTGAGATTAATGAGGTGATACCTCTTTAAAAATATAATTGATATCAGCGAAAATGTTATAGTAAAATATTTACAGATTTCGAAAAAATTGTCTATGAAAATTTGTCATTTAAGATCACTATATACACAGTAAAAAAATCAGTGTGAGTGAAAGCTATAAAGGTACGGAGTGAATGCATTGAATATATTCTCACCCAATATTGAGTATTTTGATAATTTTACTCATTTGTGATAATATATAAACTAGAACTGAGTACTTTCACTCAAATAAGGTACTTGTACCTAAATCGTAGTTAATGTCCTCATTATTGAGTGACTCCACCCCATTCTATGGTTGTCGTGCGTTGTCTTTGTCTATTCCCATCATCCCCATTAGGTCATATGTACGTGTGCAACAATGTAGAATAAGTAAATACTGTGTTCGTTTACAATTTATGCAAGAAGGTAAAATGCATTAGCAACGTTTTATGCAGAACGTTTTCCGGGTAAATATATGCAAAATGCCGCTACCTTTGCCGCGGTGGTTCAATTAGGCGTAAAAAGGGTTTGTGACAGAATCGTGGAAGAGATGGAGGTCGCAGGCATCCACATTATATGCTAGCTGCCGACCGACAATTTTTAAATATTGTTCAAGGGCAATAGTTCGACTAAAACCTGAAGTGTAAGGTGGCCATATTTACCAAAACAATTTTTTTGGTAGTTTGATAGTTAAATTAAAAGACACGCCACACAGTAATAAGAAAACAATATACCTGTAACTTTAGTATTTTTTTATATAAATTCCTCTGATGCAGAATTTACGTATGTGTTAAAAGTTGACGATGGAATTGCTCCATCGCGTTATTCTGTTTCTAAAAATATATTCGGTGACGCGCATTTGATTTCGAGAACACAAATGAAAATCAGGGGTACAATAAAGACTATAAATAGCGGCTGAAATATAAGATTTTATGTGCTATAACAAACCCCAAGTTGTCACAACTGTTATTCATCAGTATGTGATGGATTTTTTCAACGAAATGTTTAATCGATTAATAATCATTTGAGGTTCACGTGTCATATAACTAATTTGCTAACAAAAAAAAAACACTGTAGAGGTTCTCAATTGGAAATTATTTGGGACTAAACTGTTCGTTTATTAAGTGAGATGCTAACAACACCTTTCAGCAAGGCAAAAGAGAAGTGCGTAAAATACGTTTCACCGACAAAAAGACGTTTCATAATCGAGCACCTACAAATCCCGTCTGTGCGGTTTTCGGGGCTTTGGGCCTCCCTTTGATGTCCTTTGCCTTTTTCTGAGTGTTTACACCAGTTGAATTTCGAAAGTTCTTGTGGGGTATTAGAAGCAATCATTTTAATTTTGAAAAGGGCGGCGTGGTAAGACTCGGAGCCAAGTTTATAATACGTACATGAGTAGGTATTTAATTTTTTTTTAATGGTTGGTAAACAAAATGCGAACGGCTTTTTAGGGTTTCTGGTCGAGACTTCCCGAAGCAAGAATTCCCGGGAAATCTGGCCTTACTCGAGACGAGAAAAAAGTGTTGAGAAATCGAGAAATCGAGAAATTTAAAAATCACGCGCGTCTTAAGTTCTTGACTGGATGTTCGTTTCGGTCATGCGTTCAATTCGTTTCTCGACAAATAACAGAGCGGTTAAAATGGTTTCTCTACCAGCTCATGATTTATTTATTTTAAGTTTTTAAGGTTTTAGTTTACTTTGATGATTCTTATTTTTTTAATGTACAGGGTGATTCACTATATTTTGACCCCTCTTTAACTTTTTTGTTTTAAGGGTTATAAAAAAATGTGAAATACAAAAGTTGCACGATTTTTTATGTAGTTTTCGAAAATGATAGTAGAAAAACAAATGAAGTTCAAACAAAATGGCCGCGGATGTTAACTTTGTACATTTAAATGGAACACCCTGTATATTTTTACATATTTGGATAGAACGTTCCTTGTCGAGCATAGTTATATAGGGTTTGTTGGGTCCATCTCTAATAATAGGCGAGATAATAATAATAATTCTTAAAACAAAAAAGTTAAAGGGGGGTCAAAATATAATGAATCACCCTGTACCTAGTTATGTCTGTGTAGAAATTTTATTATAAGCAGATACCTAATGTTGATGTTGGTTATGAAAATATTTAGTTCCTGTTCCTTTAGTTGATTATTTTATTTTTGTTTTGTTAATTAAAAGATTGTGATTATAAGTGATAAATTAATAGGAAGAACGCTTCTGTATCTTTAAATTAAAGCTTGTTTTTCTTTAAGATTTATTCGGTTAAATTCCTTATTTACTATTTATTTAATTAAAAGACTGCATGATTAATGATTATTAATAATTATTATTGGAAGAAAACTACGATTCAAAAACATTGAAATAAACATAAGTATATTGAGTGTTTAATAAAAAAACAAGTTAAAGGTTTTTAAGAAGAAACTTAAAGTTTAATTTAGTTTTGTTAGTAGAAGTAGAAACAAAAGTAATTAATAAAAATACTGGAAAAATAATAAATATTAATGATGATTGTTAAGTATAATAGCATGTATATATTTCGCATTGCAATACCAAAATTATGACTTTTTTAAGTTTTAGAAATTTCTCGAGAATTCGAGAATTCCCGGGAATTCCTAGTCGAGAATTCTCGAGATCCGAGAAAAAAAGTAGGCCGAGAAATCAGAAACCCTAGGCTTTATTCAAGTTTTTCCTACTAATCCAGGCGGTACAGCAGTAAAAGTAGGCTTTGGCGTTTGTGTTTGAAGTAATCTATTTTGTTGTACAGAAAAATCCCAAATATTATGTAGAATAAGAATCCGAGTTTGCCTATTCCAAAAACCCATTGGAGAACAACAAACACAAAACAAACGAAAAATTACCCGGTTTTCCACATATTTTTCCCTGTAACATTGAAAGTAAGCCCTAAATCGAAAGAAGTCATCAAGTTCCATCATCAATCAAAAGTCAAAAAGTTACAACAACTGCGAATCAAAAAAGTTGAATTTTGCATTAACAATGGGCGAAAAATAGTAGAAAATCATATGTATATTTGGAGCAATTTTTAAAATAAGTAAATATTTATAAATATTGATGAAACTTTGTGAACAAATAGTAAAACATATGTCAATCTTATCCTAAAAATTTACCAACGATGGATAATGTGGTATTCAATTGACAGGATTGTTAATTAAGAAAATTTCAAAAAGTTTATCGCATACCGTTGGTTTAAATTAAGGTTTAGAAAGGGCACACAATTTTTTAGAAATACTTGTCATGATAAACAATGATCAGTACTAAAAATACCTATTTTTACTCTTTTATAACTATTTAGAATCGAAAACCACGAGATCGATCGTTTCAAAAATTTTTAGGGTAGAATTGACATATGTTCTACTATTTGTTTACAAACACGGGAAAAAATTATATAGTATTTTCAATGAAAGACGTATATTTGGCAACCTTTAGATTCATTTAATATTAATTATAGTTGATTTAATAGCATATAATACCATTAATGAAATATTTAATTTTGAGTCAAAAATATATTTTCCATTAGAGACTAAATATTTGTAAATTTGATGTAATTAACTATTATGATTACATAAATGATAATTGTTGCTTACTGAATGAAAAATTTAAACGTTGGTCAAACAATTATTTGGGATTTACTGAAATATTTCTTTTATTTCCATCAATAATATATTTATTTATTCAATATTTAAAATGTATTTACTACAAACAGTACCTAAATAATTTATTATATAACTAGTATTCTTAAGATAAATGAAACTCTTATTACTTGAAGTATATCGACTTCTGATTCAATGATTGCTATAGTTGAAATATATTTGTTACCGTGATTCTATGAGTTATGGAATTGCGCATGCGAATCATCATCCACCGTTGTACGTTCTCATAACGTTTTATAAAAAAGCTCATTTGGGTTCAGACCTATTGATATTTAGTACTTTAGTGAGCTGCTAATAATATGCAATTTTAGAAGGTTTGTATTAAAGAATTATAATTGATATCTAAAGTAATTAGTAGTTATTATTTACCAGTGACAATACATATTCTACAATGGAGGATTTATTGAGGAGCTACAATCTAGAGGAGTTGATTCTTGGTGTTTGCAGGTAGGCAGATTATATAAAGTCAGCACTAGTTAAAACATAAATATTAATATCTAAAATATAAAAGTTTTGGTATTTTGAAATCGTAGGTAGATACGATAATAGTAAGGTTAGGTTAAATATATGTACTGCGTCCCATATTTTTGAAATAGTGTTTTCTACAAAGACAAATCTAAGGCTTATCAAATAATAGAAATGTTATGTCTAATGCCACCTGAGTATTTTCAAAGATGCCGAAGTAAAAAGCAGAAAAGATACAAAAAACGGTCAAACAAACAAGGTTTTAGGTAAAGAAATGTACGAAATATAGGTACTTTTTTAAATATAACAGCACTTTAAAGTTACTGTTTTATTTGAGCAAGGTCTTGTTAAAATTCTCTGTCGGCAAGAGTTTTCGAGAAAAATGGATTTTAATATCTCGGCGCATGCTAAATCTCAAAAAATTAAAAAAATTGGAAGTAGTTATTTGCTAATTATTTACGTAACATTTTTTCTAATTACAAATTAAGGCTATAAAAAGTTTATTTCTAAAGTACATTTTAATTAATAAACAAATAATAGTGAAATTAAAATATGTATTTCTTGTATAAGTTTATCACCAAAAATGTTTATTTTTCCTTTTTTCACTTATTTTTTAGACGCTTGATCAAATCATAATAAATTCCCCGAGTGCACAAAGTAGCAGTACAAGCAATGACGATCATCTTATTGTTCCAACTGAAAACAGAACATTATCGTTTTATGGTATACTGAAGAATTGTTAAGTGATAAGCAAGATCTGTATTTTATTTTTATGTACTCCAATATTAAAAAAATAAAATTTCATTCACTTCACGCATACTTTTTAATGTTTTATAATCCAAAAATTATATTTATACATCTCGGAAATGGTTAGAAAAAATGAAACTGTGGGACCTTAGGCAATCTTTAGGGAGGCAGGGTATAAGAATTTTGTATCTGAGCTTCCCCTAAACAAGGACCGTTTCTTTTATGTGGGAATATAATTGATTTTTTTTTTATTTTTTGCAAAATGATGCATTTAGTGAAACGATTTTTTGTAGAAACAGAATTAATGCTAACCTGGATGACTTTTAATTGAATTATGTAGTGTTATTTCATTAGTTCTACGCTTCTGCCAGAATCGTTTCTCAATTTGCTTCAATTTTTGAGAAAAATTTAAAGAACTTGATTTGTACTCCTACATAAAAAGAGCTCTAACTTTTTAAATGGGACTCTGATAAGAACACTTTATATGAAATAGCCTCCTTAAAATTGCATAAAGACGCCACATTTTCGTATTTTTATAATTAATTCCTATAATTAAATAAATACAAGTTCTAATTGCATCGAGAACTTCATGTAAATGTGACAATGATAAAAACGTATACATTTCATAATATCCTATACTGCAAACAATAATAACCTATCATTAGAACAAAAGTTAAATGTATATGTTTCAAAAATATTACAACTTTTGTCCAAAATGTCTTTTTATTGACTGAACGATAGTTTAATACTAAAACAATAATAGTTAATAGAATAAAGAATAATAGTACTCCATTGAATCGTTAATGATTTTCAAAAGAAGCTTATAATTAAAACAATGAAATGTTAATTTTAATTTTCAATAACAAAGTTATGTTTGAACCGAACAAAGTTATGTCTGAGGAATACTGAGCATAGTGTGTCATTGGTTGAATAGGCATATAATTGGGAACAGGATAGCGTTTTTTCAGTGAAGATTCATCAATATTTATAAATATTCACTTATTATAAAAATTACTCCAAATATACATACACATGATTTTCTACTATTTTTCGCCCAATGTTAATGCAAAATTTAATTTTTTTTATTCGCAGTTGTAACTTTATAGAAAATCGTGAAATAAACAAAAAATGAAAAATGACTTTTTTTTATTTAAGTCTTACCTCCAATGTTACAGGGAAAAACATGTCGAAAAACGGGTAATTTTTCGTTCTTTTTGTATGTTTGTTGTCCTCTTGAATTTAGCAATGGGTTTTTGGAATAGGCAAAATCAGATTCTTATTCTACTTCTACATAATATTTGGGATTCTTCTGTACAACAAAATAGATGACTTCAAATACAAATGCCTCGAATACTTAACCGCCTGGACTATATCCGATTTACTATTATACGAGGTGATTCCTTATTGAAAATTAAGGGGGTTTTCATGTAAAAATAAATCTCCCTAAATATTTATGGATATTTAAGCCGGGACAAAAAAATTTTGGTTTTTAATGTTTTACTTAAATATAGCGAGTTACAATAAACTATCGAAAAGACATTTACGGATAATTTGTTCATCTTCCTCTTGGGATGCAAGTAACCATCCATACAAGTAATCTGTTGGGTAATTTTTTTTCTATCACCAATGTGCTCATTTAAAACTCTGCTTCATATAGCTTGATTTATTTGACACTTTGATTTAAATTTTTTGTAAATGTAATATTTTTTTAGCAAAAAATATTAAGATATATAGGGTGATCCAAAAGCAACGCAAGATTTGAATTATGGCCATTTTTATTCCGAAGAGTTTGCAGCATGACAGTTAGACAAAATGGAGCGCTATCCGAGTGAAGATTGTGATAATTCATTACAAGTACGGAGAGTGTGTAGCCGAGACTGTGCGCAAATTACGTAGAATTCGGTTGCAGACAATAAAAAAATGGCTATGGTGAGTGATTTGCATCCATTCAAGATTCATCTAACCCAGGATTGAAACCAGACGACCGTTGAATGTGCCGGAAATTCATTGATTAGATGGATGTTGGACACTCAACGCAGTGACTGTCAGTGGAGAACAACATCGAGAGATGAACTTTTTGTAGCCTCATTTGGGTGACATGGATTTGGATGATAAAGCGCATGATGAAGAATTTTCTTAAAAGAAGACGAGTATGAGTTGCATACGACATCTGACCGATATACTCTTTCATAACATATTTACTCTTTCATATTTAATGGCAATGTCCACCCTTTAAAAACACGCAGAAACTTTGCCAACTTTTTAATTAGATAATATTTTTTCCCATATGAGACCCTGCGTTTCGTTTGAAACACCCTTTACATCCAATCCAATATGCATATGGATGGTAAAATAAAATTAAAATTAAATTTGTAGTAGGAGGTTGTCAAAGAGTTGACATTTCGCAAGTTTCTCATTACACCAGATATTGTCTGCTAAATCGCGGCATCCGTGGCAGTACAAAGCCGACATGATCTGGCTTATTATGCACCAGATAAGGCATCAGATGGACACTAATGGATCAACAACGTTTCTCTTTCCAAGTAGTGACAAAGTTAAACAGTTTCTAATTAAACCGGTGTTGGTGAGGTATTAGTTCATCAAAGATTCATTTTGGTTATTCTGGTGAAGCGGTGCCTAAAATAACAATGTCGTTATTACAGATATTTCAATTGCCATTTACGTTACTTAGCATCAGTTCTTATACTGTTTTTACACCATTTTATTAGATAAATAAGAAAATTTAAATAATTCATTTTTTAATCCTTTTGTTTTGTATTTTGTTATTCCAAATGTGAACAGATGACGACTGTTGATGTGAACACCACCGGTCAACTCTGTTTTCTCTGTTCTCATTTCCCATTCCATCGAATTTTGACACAACAGTAGAAGCCTCGACGTTATCAATCCATTTGGATGTAATGAGTAACTCTCGGTAATTCTTTTTATTGCCATTACTTTGAGTGCAATTGTGTGCAAATTTCTTGTACCTATGGCCTTGCCAATTGTAGCTCTTTAGAAGCATTTCGAATTTACGCTGAATCATCAACACACCAGAACTTTCAAGCAAAATACGTTGATTGTGGTCACCATCGCGAAATTAAAACACTGGCTTTGGAAGACGTAATACTGAATTTGATTGATTACGAACCTTGACACTAGTACTAGACAAATTGCTCTGCATTTAAAAAATATCAACCACATTGCCATAAGTATATATTATTATTATTGTTATAGTAGTATGGGCAATTTTAAAAGAACAATTTTTGTAACTCTTTACATACTCTTTTACCACGAGTTTGCAAATTTTTTAATATTCTACACTTTATACACGGTATGCTGCAAGCAGTATGACAAACTTTGACAGATGGTAGCTAGGTTAAATTCAAACATTTTTTCTTATATGAACGTAGGTCCAATTCGTTTCTGTTTAGAAATTACAAACATTTAAAAAAATATATCCAATCAAAGTAGCCTGATAAATAAAAATGATGATTGCTATAACAACAATTATTATTTGTATCATTTTAACATTTAGCGTTAAAGTACTAAATAAAAAATGCATTTATTTAAAACTGAAGAGTATGCAGATATTCTCTTTGTACATGGGTATTCTAATGGGAACGCTAGACAAACAGCCCGAAAATACCGACGAAGATACCTAAATAGACATCAACCTGCCCACAGAGTCTTTAGTGTATCATTTCGTAAACTTCGAGAAGGTAAACCCACTACCCCCACCCCCAAAATGGCCATTCGTCCTACTGAAGTGAATGTACAAAATGAAGAAGATAATTTACAGCCTGTACATGTTTTAAATGATCGCTGAAATGGAAAACAACCTTTATGATTTCATTGATGACGTAGAGCTTAATATTGTTCAAAATATGTGGTTGGTATCAGCATGATGGTGCACCACCACATAGAATGAGACAAGTATCTGCTTGGTTAAATAATCATTTCTCGAATAAAGGTCAATAAGGTCCAACAGCATGGCCACCCCGTTTCCCAGATCTAAATCCTTTGGACTTTTATTTATGGGGACATATGAAGCAGGTTGTCTACCATGTTGAAATCACTACCCGTCAGCAGTTACTTGAAAGAATTCAGGATGTAGCTAACCAGATAAGAAATGATCCAAATCCCATCCGTCGAATAACAGAATCTTCAGTTCGTCGATGTGAGGGTTGCATTCGAGCCGAGGGTGGACATTTTAAACAATTTTTATAGTCTTAAGATTTGTTCATTTGTGTAATAAAGGTTAACTAATGTTTAAACTTTAAACACAAATAATAATTATTGTTATAGCAACCGTCATTTTTATTTGTCAGGCTACTTTGAAATATAAAATTATATTTTTTAAAATGCTTGTAACTCTTAAACGAAAACGAATCTAACCTACCTATGTTCGTATAAGAAAAAATGTTTGAAATTAACCCAGCAACCATCCGTCAAAGCTTATCATAGAGCTTGTAGAACATCCTGTATAGAAATCGCTAAAAAATAATTCGGTGAGTCAAATGTCAATGAAAGGAAATTGTATGTTATGGTATAAAGATAAAGTATAGAGCTGAGTCGACAATCCTAACAAAGATAACAGTTTAACATGTAAGTACCTACAAAGCAGATTCAGTCTTCAGTCGAAGTACCAGTACAAAAAAGTACGCGATGAAGATCAGTTAATTTCGTATTTCAGAGAACTCAGTTTATTTTAAATCAGAAATATAGTTATTTCTAAATATATTTTCTCAAATTAAAAATATAGTGATAAGAAGGTAAGGAACACATTTTGGTAAGTATATATTGATTTTGATATTTATTTTCATTTATAAATTTTGCATATCTTAAACTTAATTAAATTTTAATAGTAACTTATGTAGTAATTTTATGTTATACAGGGTGTCCCGAAATTAAGGGAAAAAATTACCTGATTTTGCTCATAAATGCAATAGTACAAATTCCTAGGATATAGGTATTTTATGAAAATTCTGTATTAACGATAACCTCAAGTTGCCATAACTTTTTTCCAAGTAATTTTTTTTGCTACACTACTATTGGCAAACTGCATCTGCGAAAGGAATTAAATTTCTATTAACTAGAATATTGATTTTAACTTTTTTATTTGTTATTTTTCAACAAATTAAAGTTTCATATTCAAGATCACTATAAAAATAAATTTAACAATTTTTATAAATTAAGAAATGTTATTAAAGATGATTGAAGAAAACAATTTGATTTCACGTACCAATTTATACCACAAAAAAAATACATTTTCACTATTTTCGCGGATACTTAAAAATATTAAATGCGTTTTTTATGTTTTATGTTTATGTTTTTTTTATAGTCTTTAATAGTAAGCTATTTAGTTCATTGTAGAATCATTAATCAAAATCAAATTAAATAAAAAGTTATAATGAATTATTAGAAATCTTATTTCTTTGGAAATTCAGTTTGCTATCAATAAGTGTACCAAATTGGAAAACAGCTAAACAAAAAACAAATATTTCGAAATATTAATTAAAGGATATTTTTGGTGCTCTCTTTTCTGTTAGATACAGAATTTGAAATTCAATTTTCAAATTCTTATCATATATGTAATAATAAAATTTAAAGTCTGTTGTAAAGAGAATTGTAAGAGCTTTCAAAGGAAATATTCAACCCCAACCGACGGGTCTGAGCGTTTTTCTACAATCTTGACGCAGTTCTTGAAAATAGCTCTGTTTCATTTTCATTTGGCCACCCTGTATGTACAAAGTCCCATTAAAAGGTTGTTCATAAGTGGGCTTATTTTGTGCCAAATATAAAAAAGGAAATAGTGTAGTCTTTCCAAAGTCAACTGAACATATATAAAAATGTCTATAGTAGGATCGTATACGATGCAAAGTAGAGCAAAAAATTGTCGGCCTTTTATCAAAGAAAAATCGTGTCATCATTTTTAGGAGGCGTAAGATAAATCATTTCATATTTAAAATGAAATTCAATGTAAAATCTGAAATACCGCTGCATACGCACTGTGTTCTGGTAGTAGCTGTAGTCGCCCAGGTGCATCGAGTGTACGAACTGGTCGGTTATACGTCAAATACTAACCTGGCGAGCTTTGCCGTCAATTAGAGAGCACTTCCAAAAAACAAGTAAACAACAGTGGCGCGTACAGAGGTAAAATGTAGTACATATGTGGAATTTAGGAAACAAATTGGATTTATAATAAATTACATTTAAAATAAATAGTTTATGAGAATAAAGGAATTTTTGTAG
>NW_019417113.1:206425-215236 GCF_000390285.2 Anoplophora glabripennis
ATGACAATGGACATTATCCTAGGTTCCGATTATCTAAATAAATATAATGCTAAAATAGATTATAAATTAAGAAAATTATGTATAAATGAGATATGGATAGATTTTAAAGAAAACAAACAAGAAATTATGAACATAGGTGAAAGCATAGAATGTAAGGTAGTTGATGAAAAAGTAATGAATGTTAAAGAGATGAATTTATGTGAAGAAGGTGATGATTATTATTATGATGATGAGGTGAATAATGAGGTATTTAATATAAATGAAATAAAATTAAATGTTGATAATAATTATGATAGGGAAGTGAGAGAAATGTTTAAGAAGTATGAAGGTTTAGTGTCAAATGAAATGAGAGTGGCAGAAAGCTATGTTCATAAGTTAGAGGTAAGAGATATAGATAATTTTAGAGCAAAAACATATCCTATTCCATATATGCATAAAGACAAAGTAAGGAATGAAATTGGAAAACTACTAAAAGATGAAATAATAGAAAGAAGTAATACACCTTATGTAAATCCTCTTGTGATAGTGACCAAGAAAAGTGGTGATATAAGAATTTGTTTAGATGCTAGGACTATAAATAAGTACACGATTCCACAGTATGAGGCACCATTAATGGTAGATGCGATATTAGGTAGAATTACAAATGCAAAAATCTTTTCAAAATTAGACCTTAAGCATAGTTTTTGGTTAATTCCTTTGGCAGAAGAATCAAGGAAATACACAGGTTTCATAGTAGATGGGGAAATATTTCAGTTTAAAGTCACACCGTTTGGCTTGCAGAGTTCTTGTTCCGCGCTTGTAAGGGCATTGCATAACATATTGAACAAATATGATAAATTTGTATTACATTATATAGATGATATTTTAATTTACTCTGACAACATTGAAAATCACAGACGACATTTAGACATTGTACTCGAAGAACTAGATAAAAACGGACTGAAACTAAATATTGAGAAATGTCAATTCTACAAAGAAAAAGTCACATATTTAGGCTATCAAATAAATCAAACAGGGATACAAATGGACGAAGAACGTATACAGACGATACGACAATACAAAAGACCACAAAATTTAAAGACATTACGGGGATTTTTGGGAATGATTAATTATTTTAAAAGACTTATACCAGACTTGACAAACTTTGAACTACCTTTAATTGAATTACTAAGGAAAAATGTTAATTGGACATGGACAGAACGACAACAAAAAGCTTTTGACAATATCAAAAATTTAATTTTGGAAAATTTAAAAATTTATCACCCGGACTATAACAAACCTTTTATTATACGGACAGACGCATCGATACAAAGACTTGCAGGTGTACTATTACAGAGACAAGACAACGACGAGGTACCAATAGCTTTCACATCAAGGGTGACGAAAAAACACGAACGAAACTATAGTGTATCAGAAATAGAACTAGCGAGTATAATCTTCACAATAACAAAAATGAGATTTTATCTATTAGGCAACAAATTTACAGTACAGACAGACAATCAAGCTTTGACTTCAATACTAAGCAACAAATTTGGTAATAATCGCATCCACAGATGGGCACTGTTACTTACAGAATATGACTTTGACATACAATACATACCTGGAAAACAAAATATACTTGCAGATGCTTTGACACGAATGGACAGTAGACAAGTAGACGAACCTAGACAGATTAAAGTAGGAATAAATTTAATGAGAGATAACGACGGAATATTTTCTATGACAGCCATACAAGAAGACCAACGAAAACTGACAAACGAAGAAAAGGCAAAATTAAAGTTCCAAAATATGATGAAACAGTCATAAAACGGATAAAAGAGGAAGAACTATATGCCATTACGACGGATTTGACGAAACAGATAATAGAAAATTTACATAAAGACTATGGACATGTTGGGTTAGACANATGTATAAAGAAATTATTCAATTTGTAAAACCCTTAAAGGCGTACTTCATTGGTTCCCTTGACAGGCAATGATTTATTACTTTGCATCGAATATGATCGTACTATAGTAATAAAATTTAATGAGTTTCATAGGCGTCTCTAAGAAAGTTTTCTGCTAAAGGTAAACAATTATAATAATTTGTATATAATGTGTAGAAAATTTCTATTATAGTTCATTTGGTCAACAACATATTTTAATTATTTATGTCCTCTAAACAATTTTATTATATTGATGGTAAATTTCGATTTGTTCCGTTTCAAAAGGTCTCCAAAATACCATGTTGTAGTAACATTAGTAAACAAAATATCCCTCTTATTTCTCCCTTCCGCAATTGTAATATGAATGATTAATAGAAGGTGCCTACATACAGTAAATTAAAATTACCTGAATCACACCAAATTTCGCATTGCTGCACTGCACTGACCATTTGTTGACAACCGAATTTATGGCCAGGTTTGTGCCGCGTTTGCCCGCGCGCTCATTCTTCACTGAGCGACTAGACCTGTATGGCTAAATAAATATGAGAACAAGTTTTTCAAATATTTCAATGCCAAGTTGCTGCGTCAGCGACCGAACCTGGTACATACTGCCAACTACTTGGTTCTTCAGTTGAGATCGGAAAGACTATAACATTAAGTAGTGACCATCGAAAAAATACATATTTTGCTGAGTAAAAGAACCTAAAGTAACTAAGGTAATTTGAGAAAATTCGACATTAACAAATTTGATGTCACTACGTGGCGTTGTGCGTCATGGTCCAAATTATTATGTAAACAAGTCGAATTTGCATTATCTAGAGATAAGTAGACAACCCTCATCCACCCTAGTCCCGAATTTCCATTTATATTTTGCCGGATATTCAAAGGATTTTCGCTGTAACAATATTTGCAAAAGTCGAACAATATTTATTATTAATTAAACCACATGATTTTAAAACCACTCCAAATACTCAGAAATATGAAAATATGTTAATTTTAACTGAATACCTACAGAAAAAGCAATTATAACAAAAAAAAATGTACTAATAAACTTAAATAAATAACCTATTTCATTCATAGGCAACTTCTGATAAATGCCGATTTTTTTTTAATTAAACACGATTAATGCAATTTCCCTGTTCCAATACCCATGTAAAGATAATTTTCCTCATTTATATTAGACAGATTGTTGAAACTAAATATTTACTCGGTATTATGCGGCGACGAACAAATAATTCGAAAGTACATATATCAATATCAGCAAAATTAGTTACGTTTTTACGTCATATATGAGTCAGTCGTGTTTAAAATGTAAGAACAGTCAATGTAACCAAACAGTAGCAGCTTATATGGCAATATAATAGTTTAAATATGAGTGGATCTTAGTCAATGTTACCACAGCAAGAAATAGAAGAGTTGAAAGAAAGTATTAAGAAATTAACATTTCTTCTTTTCTTTGTGTATTGTGAGTTAACAGAATTCACCCTGCGGGAAAAGAACTGTATGAATGATATTATTGACGACTAGTGTAAAGTACACTCATAGATTTAAGAAAATAACTACCTGTGTCGACCTGAGTTCAGTTACCGCCATCATAAAATGAAATGGCCAGAGAATATGTTCCTGAATGAATAATACACTGATTAGATTCAAATGAAATCAAGGATTTCTAGGCATTGTCAACATTTTAGACATTGTCAATTCAAAATTTAATTTTTTCTTGAAACTTGAAAAAAACAATCTTCAAAATATAGAAACAATTCTATCTATAGTGGCGGAATTATAAAATTTAAAGTCTGTTGTAAAGAGAATTGTAAGAGCTTTCAAAAGAAATATTACTCAACCCCCAATGCCATTTAAAATTTTGGGGTGATGCTTACATTGCTTGGGGGTGAAAGTGGCGGAGTCAAAAATACCACCAAAGAATGTTCCCCTTTAATCTAAAATCGACGGATCTGAGCGTTTTTCTACAATCTTGACGCAGTTCCTGAAAATGGCTCTGTTTCGTTTTCATTTGGCCAGCCTGTATAATATTTATTTTAACATCTGTTACCCTTTACTGGTTACGATATGAGCAAATAATAAAATTAACTAATATAATTAATAATACGTATTATGCCAACAATAAATATACCACGTCAAGCACTGCTCTCCACTGCACTGGCAAAGCCAAGTGAATCGCGTTCGACACCAAACTAATTACCATTATAAAATACCAAGCAAAAAATGATTTACTACCTGGTGGACCAATACAGGTTTGCTTTGACGACTAGCGCGCTGCCGTCGATTCTACATCAGGCGGACTGGTCTACCAATACCGGACTCGCCCAATGGCTATTCAAGTATAAATTACGAGACACATCATGGCTAAAGCATAAGATGAAATTTCAAGAGAAGTGCAGACGGTCCTGTGTTTTAAGATTCACAGGTTCCAATTATTGATATCGTAACAACTTTACAATACCTACAACCGGAAGATTATGCTAAACGTAGTTTTGTCGATGGATCAATAATACTCATCTTGTACTTTTTACGGATGAATCAACATTCATTCGTGACAACATAACTATGTAATACTCGGAACTCTCACGTATGATCAGAAGAAAATAATGTTCAAAGTTCGATATCTCGAAAACGGTTAAGTTTAGGTACATGATACGCTATATGAATTTTGTTTAGAATATGGAGAAGAAATGAAATATGGAATAATATACAAGGTGTTCCATTAAAGAAAAAGCATGACTTTTTGACTGATCCTGTATACTTCATTTTTATTTATTGCAATAGTTTTAAAAAATCCCTAAAAGTTTACGTTTATAATTTTTCGATAGCTGTCTTACTTTAGGTCAGAATCAACCGTTTCCATACATATCACCGACCCTGTATATTATTAAAATAGGCTTAAAATAAACTAATATTTTTGAGTTTGGCAGTTATTATCTGACTGCCTATGATTTTTTAAACTGAACACAATGTCAAGATTTGAAAAAAGTATTAAAAATATCCGAACTTATTAAATTTTTCATTCGTTCTAGGACTGAAAAATTGAAATATCATGTCTCACAAACAGACACAATGACAATCATCATAAGCATAAATGTGACATGAGTTAAATGAGGTCCAAAATTTTCAGAAAAATTTGTTCTATTCATAGGAAATTTTCGGAAAAAAAATTAACTTTTGTTAAAATCTAGGACATAACGGGTTCTAACCACTATGTTTGACCATATAAATAATATATTCTTATATATTTTTGAAAAATAACTTTAAAAATCATTTTAATTTAAAAAAAATCATCTGACTATTTAAAAAAAAATACACTAAATATGCTCAGTACGACCAAGAGCATAATGTTGGAATCTAGGGATCAGACATGGCATCTGAGATGTCTCTTTTACAAATATTTTTTTTTTTCTCTGAGCTCGGGTTTTTTGTGTTGAAATATGGTAAAAAAACATTTTCAATTATGTTTTTTTTTTGTTTTAGAGAACTGATATTTTTTTTCTTTTCGTTTTTGTTTACCCATTAAAATATAATGATATGATTTTATGTATTTTTGTTGATTTAAATAAAATACTAACTTGAGGTTTGAAGCCTTTCCGATCGCAAATATATAAATTTTGTTAAAATGTGTTTTTTCATACCTTTTGTGATATATTTGAGCAAAATACAGGCTGTTACAAATTCGCATGCCACTACAGGGATCTCGGAAACGGTAAGAGATACAAAGTAGCTTAAATGGGGGCAAAGTTGTATAATCAGGAGACCAACATTATGCCTCTAAAAAATCAAGGCTAACTGATTAGTTTTCGAAATATTTGAAAAAAACAAAAGTTTGGAAATTCATTTTTGCTTCATATCAGCCTTATTTGAGGTGATATTGAAAAAAGAACACTTAATAATTTAATTTTTTTTAAATACGACCCTGGAAATTTTATTATATTTGTTGCTAGCCTGCCTGATCCCCTATACTGTACTGCCTCAGCCCGAACCAGATCCAGACGTTTTGTCTCGAAAAATTCATCGTCATGTATTCGTTCCAAATTATCTATTTTTTTTTTGTATTTCTATGTCTATTGAATTATCGTACGCTTTAACTGTCGTTAGACCCTGTAAAATCCACCTAGCTATTTAAACTATTACCTTTACACGTTACAATAAAGCATGATTACAGTTTTAATCCCGTGCTTATAGTTATTTCTAGGTTTCCCCAGTGCTCAAAATTCGATCTAATTTTTTTCAGGATATTCATACAAATACATTTGACATGCTGTTTCACAGTTGCGGTTACAGGTATAATAAATTCTGATCATATTGCGCTTATCTTCATTTTCAACATTTATCAAAACGGAAACATTTACTGTAATTTTTTGAAGTATAATATTCATTTGGAATTTTGGTTGTTCATATGCATTTGTAGGAATTAATTTGCCATAATGAAATTAACATTGTAATAATGTTTTAATTTTGACGCAACAACTTATCGAGTTATGTATGACCAGGTCTTGGAGATTAAAACTTTAATAATGTTTTATTCTAACGTGTGATAGTAATAGTTTAAGTAACTAGGTGAATTTCACAGGGTCTAACGACACTTAAAGTGTACGATAATATAATAAACAGAAATTTAAATAAAAAATGTAGATAAACTTGGAGTGGATACATTGAAGATCAATTTTTTCGAGACAAAACGTCTGAATCTGGTTCGGGCTGAGGCAATGCAGTATTGGGGGTCGCGAAGACTTACAAAAATGTAATAAAATTTCCAGGGTCGTATTTAACAAAATGAAGTTGATGACGGTCTTGCAGAGACGAAACGTTACATATATTCGATAGAAGGCAAATAGTTGCCAGGAGAAAGTGTTCCTCTTTTTTCAATATGACCTCAAACAAGGCTGAAATGAAACAAAAACGGATTTTCAATATTTCGGTTTTTATCAAATATTTCGAAAACTAGTCATGTTAGCCTTGATTTTTTAGAGGCATAATGTTGGTCCCGTGATTATGCAACAACTTTGCCCCCATTTAAGCTACTTTGTATCTCTTACCGTTTCCGAGATCCCTGTAGTGAGAAGCGAATTTGTAACAGCCTGTATATCTGTAAAAATATTTGAAAAGGTATTTTTTCAAGTGTCCTAATTTCGAGTTTCTTAAAAATAACCAATGTTTGGATTTTTAATTTTTTTCCGATTTTGTCCGGATTGCAAAATTTCTAATTTAGAAATACCAAAAATTTATTCATTATTTTTAATCCTTAAAATCAAGTTGATTAAATTAATTAAGAAAGGAGGATTTTGCTATGTTTGAATATTAATTGATATATCCAAATTAAATTGTTATTTTGACATGTAGTAGTCCGCATTTTGTCGCCACTCTAATTGTTAAATTAAAAAATGTTATAATGAAAACAAACATTCAAACCAACCTTAAATGACTCATAACAAATAAAAATTACACCAACACTTTCCAGTCACTGAACCAGCTTTTTTCTCAAATAATAAGTTTTTGGTGTTTCGTATGAAAACGAACTTAAATCGTTTATGAAAAAGTCCTACGAAATAAATTATGCGACGTACTATCTTCTCTTTGGAGACAGGAAAAAATAATGTTCATTAATCGAAAAGTTGAACCGATTTCCCGCTGAAACCTATTTCAGGAGATGCTCCGCGCGTGGCGTACGAATACAAACTGAAACGCGGAAAATACAGGCAACCTGTAGTGCAGACGACGCCGACGGTTCCCTCTGCTACCCACCCGGGGGAATACAGAGAGCGCTGGAAACGATTTCGATTTATGGATCCGTCCAAGACCAAACATGAATATAACTTTTTCCAAAGAAATTATCTCGAAATGTATTCGCATCGACTTTTTAATGTGTTAGAACAAACAGTTACAAAACTAGATATTCGGAAACAATGGCCAGTAAACTGCTCCGGATATTTTCAGAAATTCAGTAATATTAGTAGTACATTTGTCGTTAACGTAATTTAGAAAAAAGCGACGGTGGGTAACGACGGCTAATGCAGCATATTTATGGTAATAATTCATGTAGATACAAAAACTAGAACGAACGTTGGTTTTAGTCTCCGAAATATGATTCAAAAAGAGTTTTCTGATTTTTCAATATTCAATGTTAATTTACAAAACTCTTCACGACGGAATGCTCCAAAAATTGAAGCAACTTTCATCATTAGATATTTGATATCTAGAAAAATGCTTGTAATATTTGTTTATATCCATGTTGTTCTTGATTTGCAAACTAGCTTTTATCATAGAGAAATTATACCACAGTGTTGATGCCTTCCATAACTTACATTTTTCTTCGAAGTAAGCCAAAAGTCTATTTTCAGTCTGTCTGCTACTTTCTTCATTTAACACCATTCAATAAGTCTTTTATATCATATATATATATATTATATATTATATATTATATATTATATATTATATATTATATATTATATATTATATATTTCCTATTTCTTTAAGGGAAAACTGTACTTATATTTATTAACCAGATGTCATTTTAAAACTTTATACTATTGTTCCAAAAATAAGCATATTCTTTTCACATTTTCAAACTTAAGGTATGAAGCTGTTTAATGATTTTTTTAATTTTATTTACTAACAGAGCCTTTTTGAAAGTTTGCATACTGTATGTTACCCAACCCAGGTTAGAATGGAAGGAAACTAGATATTTCTTTATCTTTTCTACTTTTTTCTACTTTCTTTGTTAAAGTCCATTGATGGAAAATTTTATATTTACTAACAAGATGCAATTTTTGAACATTTTTATACTGGATGTTCCAACAATGTTGATCCTGTTCAGACATTCATATTTTTCTGTATTTTATTCTACTTTATTTATTGAGTACTTTTGATGAAAAGTT
>NW_019417113.1:216687-224742 GCF_000390285.2 Anoplophora glabripennis
AAAATAAATAAAATAATATTAATTGGTCCTAATAAAAAGAAAATGTACCAGGTGAACAAAATGCTAAATATCACACTAGAATTTGGAAAGAGTAAATTAATGTTTCAATTTTTAGTAGTTCCAGATATGACAATGGACATTATCCTAGGTTCCGATTATCTAAATAAATATAATGCTAAAATAGATTATAAATTAAGAAAATTATGTATAAATGAGATATGGATAGATTTTAAAGAAAACAAACAAGAAATTATGAACATAGGTGAAAGCATAGAATGTAAGGTAGTTGATGAAAAAGTAATGAATGTTAAAGAGATGAATTTATGTGAAGAAGGTGATGATTATTATTATGATGATGAGGTGAATAATGAGGTATTTAATATAAATGAAATAAAATTAAATGTTGATAATAATTATGATAGGGAAGTGAGAGAAATGTTTAAGAAGTATGAAGGTTTAGTGTCAAATGAAATGAGAGTGGCAGAAAGCTATGTTCATAAGTTAGAGGTAAGAGATATAGATAATTTTAGAGCAAAAACATATCCTATTCCATATATGCATAAAGACAAAGTAAGGAATGAAATTGGAAAACTACTAAAAGATGAAATAATAGAAAGAAGTAATACACCTTATGTAAATCCTCTTGTGATAGTGACCAAGAAAAGTGGTGATATAAGAATTTGTTTAGATGCTAGGACTATAAATAAGTACACGATTCCACAGTATGAGGCACCATTAATGGTAGATGCGATATTAGGTAGAATTACAAATGCAAAAATCTTTTCAAAATTAGACCTTAAGCATAGTTTTTGGTTAATTCCTTTGGCAGAAGAATCAAGGAAATACACAGGTTTCATAGTAGATGGGGAAATATTTCAGTTTAAAGTCACACCGTTTGGCTTGCAGAGTTCTTGTTCCGCGCTTGTAAGGGCATTGCATAACATATTGAACAAATATGATAAATTTGTATTACATTATATAGATGATATTTTAATTTACTCTGACAACATTGAAAATCACAGACGACATTTAGACATTGTACTCGAAGAACTAGATAAAAACGGACTGAAACTAAATATTGAGAAATGTCAATTCTACAAAGAAAAAGTCACATATTTAGGCTATCAAATAAATCAAACAGGGATACAAATGGACGAAGAACGTATACAGACGATACGACAATACAAAAGACCACAAAATTTAAAGACATTACGGGGATTTTTGGGAATGATTAATTATTTTAAAAGACTTATACCAGACTTGACAAACTTTGAACTACCTTTAATTGAATTACTAAGGAAAAATGTTAATTGGACATGGACAGAACGACAACAAAAAGCTTTTGACAATATCAAAAATTTAATTTTGGAAAATTTAAAAATTTATCACCCGGACTATAACAAACCTTTTATTATACGGACAGACGCATCGATACAAAGACTTGCAGGTGTACTATTACAGAGACAAGACAACGACGAGGTACCAATAGCTTTCACATCAAGGGTGACGAAAAAACACGAACGAAACTATAGTGTATCAGAAATAGAACTAGCGAGTATAATCTTCACAATAACAAAAATGAGATTTTATCTATTAGGCAACAAATTTACAGTACAGACAGACAATCAAGCTTTGACTTCAATACTAAGCAACAAATTTGGTAATAATCGCATCCACAGATGGGCACTGTTACTTACAGAATATGACTTTGACATACAATACATACCTGGAAAACAAAATATACTTGCAGATGCTTTGACACGAATGGACAGTAGACAAGTAGACGAACCTAGACAGATTAAAGTAGGAATAAATTTAATGAGAGACAACGACGGAATATTTTCTATGACAGCCATACAAGAAGACCAACGAAAACTGACAAACGAAGAAAAGGCAAAATTAAAGTTCCAAAATAACTGTTTCATAAAACGGATAAAAGAGGAAGAACTATATGCCATTACGACGGATTTGACGAAACAGATAATAGAAAATTTACATAAAGACTATGGACATGTTGGGTTAGACAAAACATGGAGACTATTCCGAGAAAATTATTACAGCAAACATGACAGACAGATAACCAAAAACATAATACAGACATGCCATATTTGCCAAGTAGCCAAAGACAAAAACGTACACTATACAGGACAACCAAAATCAATACGTACAGAAAGACCAAGACAAGTAATTGCCATTGATTTCATTAGTAATTTAATACCTAGTTACAGAGGTAACAAACACATATTCTTGGTAGTAGATGTGTTTTCAAAATATGTTAGAATATACCCATGTAACAAGACGAATACGAAGACAGTGGTAAATTTACTAGACCGATACCGACAAGAAGAAGGACCTTGTGAAAACATCATACTAGACAACGCAACTTACTTCAGAAACATACGGATGACAAATTACTTCAGACGGATAAAGACAAGACCTCGATATACTAGTATCCGACACCCACAGGCAAATCCGGCCGAGCGGTATGTGAAAGAAGTGGCAAAATACTTACGCATATTGGTACATCACGACCAACCACAATGGGAAGACTACATATCAGACGTTGAACGATACTTGAACGAGACACCAAACAATGTGACGGAACAAATACCTCTCACAACATTCAAAAACATATTACCAGACAGACCATGGATAACATCAACCAAGACAGAATATGACCAACTGATACAAAAAGTGAATGAGAGACTATTACGAGCAGCAGAACGTTACGAAAAAAGACTGACCAAGACGAAGAAAAATTCAAAACAATTTCAAAAAGGAGACTTAGTGATTGTAAGAACACTCAGAGTTCCGAACAGACGTGAAAGCCGATGTGCAAAGCTAATGTTGCCTTATGACGGACCGTACATGATAAATACAGCAAACGGGATGAACAGCTATGAACTCAAATACATAGACAGTAACAAGATAAAAGGAATTTATAATATAAAACAATTATACCCATATTTCGACACACACAATTATAATGTAGTACAAAATTAAAATCAAAAATTTACAAATTAACACAAAATTAAAAAAATAATAATAATTAGATATACGAGGTAAGAAAGAAGAGAAAGTTGTATTTAACAATGTACAGAAAAATCTAAATAATAATTACAGAAATAAAACAAAAGCAAAAACACAACACTCAATACATTAAACACATAAATTAAAATAAAAAACTAAAAATAAATTCAATATTTAAAACCAAACAAATAACTGTAACAATATATATATTTATATCATATTGCTTTCGTGATTTCTGGGATAACAGATCTAAAGTTACCATTTTTGCGGCTTCTATAACACTTGATGGTGTAATAAAATTAATTTCATTTGCCGTATTTTCTTCAAAATCCATTTATTTTTTGACACAAAATTTACAATATTTAAAGACAGCTTAATTGTAGTTACTAATTAACACTAAACAACTTACAACTATTTTACTTAGGTACCCTTTATCCAGTACCTGACTTGATATATACAGGGTGTATCACGAAGAGAGCCCAGTAGGATTATCTCAAAAAGTAGTCAGAATTGAAATCAGAAAATTTATATACAAAAAGATCTATTCAATGAAAATAGTGTCAACTTCATCGCACCGGAATTCCGGTTATACCGGAAGTCATCATCAACTCTGTTATTTCAAATGGAACACTATGTATATTTATGCATTTTTTAATTTTATTGCAAATATTCTATACTATTTTCATATCAGGTACTATGGGCCAAAATAAGACCGTTTTCAAGTTATTATTAATTTTTGAAAAAAATTAGGGATGTAAGTGATTTTTGAAAATAGAATAACACCCGACATTATTCTTTATTTATTAAGCAGTGATGACTTGTTTACCGTGCATGACATATAGAATGCCACATTTTTGAATGACTCATAAGTAAGGCTGTCAGAACTGAGCCGCGGGACATAGGCGTACGCATTATTTATTAAAAAGCAACAAATTAAATTGTCTACAAATACACCATCATAAACACCAACGGATTGGAAATAATTACGCAACATCCGCACGATAACAAAGACAACAGTGACTTGAACGTGAAAAGCATTTTGAGGCAGCTACTCGTGCTTGTCTCGGTTGACCCGCTTGGCACGCCATTGAATTGCGGCTCTCTCTGACAGCCCTACTCATAAGCTTGATACTTTTATTTAATATTTTATTTAATGAACCTGTTACGCAAACTATTTTATTACATTATTTAAATTATATTGACTATCACTATCTTGTAGTTTTTCACGCCAAACTCAACTAAATTTTATATAGTCTACAACGTTTTGTATTGAGTAAAGCATAAGTTTAGGTGAACATCGGTCAGTAAAAGTTTAGTATTTAGTCAGAAACATGTTTATTTATTGATGATAATAGGAAACACAAGGGCAGGAGGGGGAATAAACATTTTCATGAAGATATTTCAAAGATTCTCACTTATCGTAGAAAATATTCCTAGTTATTTAGCTCATTTGCTCGTATTCAGCAACACTGTATAGTTGATATATACTAGTTATAAATAGGCTTAGTGCATGTGCAGAGTCTAACAGAGCCATCGCAGGGGTCGGTGGCCTTCACAGCTGACTCGCATTTTGAACTATTCAGTTATTTACGGAACCTTGTAGTAGTTGGTGTCGCGTAGTTCTTTTTTACGTCTGTTAAAGGAAATACATGTGTTGTACTGTTTGTAAACACATAAATTCTTGTTACAAAACTAAAGTGACAAGACATTTGAAGAGCCATGCCTCGTCCAGACTCTGTATTTTTCTATGAAACGCCTTTCTTTCAAGCAATATTCCATTAATCAAACTAGAGAACCTCGAGTTCCGTAATTCCGTAAATTGGAATCCCTAAATCAACAATTTGATACAATGGATGATGTACAAAAAAATATATATGATGCGAATAATATACGCCCACTCAGCAGTACGATAAAAGAAAAAATGCAAAGAGTGTTGGAAAAAAATTAAGGATACACCATTTTGGAAAACATATATAAAGTTTTATCTGGTACATATCGTGAGTTACCAGCAAATATATTAATAAATATATAGTTCATGCCTCAATAATTTCTCGTACTGTCCATTGTCAACCATGTTGTCAACAGTAGACGTTGAACGGTCATTTTCCCTACACAAGTTAATATTAAGTGATAAACGTCGCGTCGCCGTTTCACTTAAGAAAACTTAGAAAAGCACGTAGTAATATGTTTTAGCTCCTTCCAATATGCCACGGAAGCCTTGAACTGAAACACTAAAGTTTATCGGGTAAGTGGTGTCATTTAAATTTATATAGGTATTTCATCCTCCACTTAGCCTTGCTCTTTGGTAATAGTACTATGTTGCGACATATTTTCTGTAAATACATATATTAATATTTTCATTCGTAATCTGACTACGGTCCTGTTAAACTCCGCGCCGCACTAAGCCTAGTTATTATTATAAACGCCAGTCAGCGGTTCTCAATAAGTTTTCTATTAATAAATCGGGCATATTTATTTCAAATCTGCCTTTTTTGGTCCTAATTTTTTTCACAAAAAAATTATTAATTATACGTTTTAGACAATAAACTACACCGGTGTCTAAAATATATGTAGACATTTAAGTTTTACTTTTATAACTAACTAGTTACTTTTTGGGAACTTCAATCTTACTGAATCGAGTTCGGGAAGTCCGTATTTGGCCTCGGATTGACCCTACATTTTTCTCAGAGCAGTTTTAATCATTTTCCCATCAGATAGGAAGTCTTATCTAATCAATGAATCATCGTGGGAACCGAAGCATGTGTCTTCGAAGCAACCGACATCGCCTCTGAATATGGAACCTCCAGCCGGCTTTTCCGCGTTAACCTTGCTCCATTTTCGGGTAAATGCAATTCTGCATACGACTCGATCATTACCGAGGCGCTGCGGAAACAGGAGTATATCCGTATCGTCGGCTCGAATTAGATCATTCCCGATACCAGAAAATGCAATATTTACGAGATTTTTGTCAGAAGGATGTTTTCCATTAACCTGGTTTCTTATTTTTCGCCTCGGTTTCGTTCACGTAAGCGTATTTTGCCGTTACAGCTGCAGTATCTTTTTTGAAAACTGCTATAAAACGTTTCGGGGGGCAAATATTCTTTATAAAATATTTTACTCTTAACGTAACGCATAATTTTATAAACTAGGTACATTTGTACGTACTATGACGCTATATTTATTTATCTGATTAAGAAATAATAATGAATATTTTCGCAAATGAAAATGATTAATATGTAATCTGCTACCTTATCTGTTATAGGTACCTATTTACATTAAGTATCGAGTATTTTTTAATCCTCTCGATGCGTTTCTGTAATATACAGAACTTGTAACCGTAATAATCTTATTTTAGGTAAATTATGGAAGCGACGAGCATGGATGATAGAAAAAGATACAATGGGATGGAAAAATACTTACAACGCGTCAGTGGGACTTACGTATCTGTTCCCAAACACGTGAAAACGAAAAACAACAGAATACTGAAAAAGGTGAGTTTAATTTTCTCTAAATATTCATAATTTGACAGTAACAATATTACAAAAAAAAAATTATACTACCTATACTTTAAAATAACATTTTTCTAAAATTCTCATCATGAAATCAGTTGTCTCAATCGATATTTCCCCTAATTTTTCAAACTGAACATCCTTAACCTTTTTGTTCACTTTTATTAAAGTAGGTTTATAGTTATTTTCGCTAATTTTGAACATATTTCACTTTTTTATAAGAACTGATGAAAAAGATGTTTGTTTAAAAAATCCGAAATAATAATATTTTAAAATTTGTAAAGTTGGCATATCTACGGAAAACATCCTGTATAAATTAATGAATGTCTCTTCTTCTTCTACTCTGTCAAATATTCTAGTTCTAGCTACCACCATTCAAAAATTATTCTAAATTCTAAGAGACTATGTTTTTCACAATGTTCAGGGAACTTTCTAAACAATTTGGCAACGCTGCAGCGAAATGTAAACCTATTTGCATCATCAGTGTATGGAAATAAATGAGGTGTTACATTTTAAAGAACTAACTTCTTAACCACTAAGCTTCATGCATCTTCCCACCTTTTTGAACATTTTCTGTTTGCATCTCGAAAAATAACAGTGCTATTGTACTCTTGCCCACATATTTTGGGACACCCTGTATATCACGCACTTCAATAAATAGTACCGTTTCTAAAATGAATCTGTTTTTGTTTTCAGAACTTAGCGATGACTTTTTGTTTCAAATTACTTTTCAGTTTCGTAAAGTTTCTCATCTCTACTTTTATGGATGTGTACTGTTTCTGAAAATCCACATGCGGAGGCCTCGAAATGAAGTGAATTTGGCTGTCTCTAGTTACTTTTTATGCTTATGCTTCCTTCCTGCCCCTATGATTAATCTTCTCGATTCTAGGTCGCACTAAATGACGTCACGAATTAGCGCTGCGGCAAACAATATCAATAATGAATTATTAATTAACAACCTCTAAGAGATTTCGAATATATTCATTACACTATTATACAAACCTATAGATTGTTTCTAGACATTTAAAAATATATACAGCGTGTCCCACTAGTGCGGGAAAGTCCAATATCTATGTTAAAATGAGGAATATATGGATTTTTCTTTTTACTGTGTTGCCACATTTCTCGGAATGTAAAAATTAAAAATATATTCAACTATACAGTGTGTTCCACTTTTCCTGGACAGACACCAACTTTGTTTCTTTAAATGGAAACACTCATTTTTTATATTTTTTCGGATTCTACATAAAAAATAAAGGGTACTTTGTGTAGAATAGTTCTATTCAAATATTCACAGTTTTTGAGATATCTCACTTGAAAGATTTTTCTAGTCGATATTGGCTGCTTACATTTTCTGATACTGACAGGTTATACTAATAGCTACTAAGCCCATTTTTTTATCAGATGTTTAGTAAGGATGACTCTTCCGAATCATGCTCCAAAAACTGGCCTGCGTTATACAGGGTGACCAAAATATCATGTCAAAATTGCCAATTGAAAAATTGAAAAATCTCGA
>NW_019417113.1:226757-241337 GCF_000390285.2 Anoplophora glabripennis
GCGTATCTTTAACCGGGTATAGTAATATAAATTTTGTAAAGGCGTCAATGATAATGAAGAGATATGCATTACCAGCTTTTGTATTTATGAATGGGCTCAAATGGTCAATATGCACGGTATGAAATGGTTTAGATATTTTGGGTATGGGGTGTGTTAGGTGTATGTTTTCATGTGGAGCTTATTTACAAGTAATGATTAGATTACCTTACGGGTGTAGTACGTAAACATGTAGTCAGACTGTCAAGAGGCAACAATGGGCAGATGAGATGTGATCAGGGTTCCTGGCAATCACTCGTGATATGTAACAAACAAGTACTGCTGTATGTTCTTAATACGTAACTAATTATGGTTTACACTCACCGGGGGCGCCCCGCCCCGTCCTTCGCTGTCCTATCTGGCGGTCCCTCGAATAAGCATCCCCGATGTAGGTTGTGCATGCATCTGGAACACCTGTAATCAAAACTACACACACATACGCTCACTTCTTTCATCCTCGTATCTCTCGGCTCAGCCCCTGGATACGGCGCCCCTTGGCTAATGCCCTCGGCCTCACCATTCATTCTCGTATCACTGGCATGATACGGCGCCCCTGGGCCACGTCTACCTCTCGGCCTTACCATCCACTCTCGTCACCAGTCATTCATTCAGTAGTAACACAATAACAACAATAACACCTGATTTATAGAGACAGATCTGCCCTAACGACGTACTTTAATTAGTAGGATTTTAATAAGTAATCGCTGCGAACGTATTCACTAGACTGCTGAAATAAGACTCTCTCGTCTCTAACGCAGTAACCCAGAATCACACCGTCAGCTGAATCTACATAAAATAATAACGCTATGAAATACAATTCATCATTTATTGATAACTAAGCCCAGTTATTCACTTATTTGTTTATTTAGTTTTTCTCTAGTAAAACAGTTCCTAACAATTCAAAGTTATTGTTCCTTTAAAACAATTATCAGTGTTACCAAAACTATGAGTTCATTTGATAATCATTTTATGAAACTTTTTTAAAATGGGTTTCAATTAGCTTTATATTTAAATACTGAAAGAAAATATAGTTAAGATTTTACAAAGAAATTTTTAGGTACTTGAGATTCTAATACAGAAAATGAAAAATACTGACACGCGCTTCAATCAACTTTACCAAAAATTATTTTTCGGGGGCAGTTACTACGACGGTTTGAAAGTTGGAACCCCGGACGAGTACGACATAGACCTATTGTTGCAGTTTCCGTCGACACATGGAATCGAAATACGCACCGGTAAAGTACCTGGTTACGTGAATTTGTACTTGAAAAACATAACGTAAGTGTGCCAATGATGTGACTCATTGTTATCTTTAAACTGTGGCATATTAATCGCATGATTAAAATTTAGATTATGCTTTTTTAAGGTTGCAATAATCGACTATTGCTTACATTAAAGAATAAATGCCTTCACAATATTTTAGGCGAGCGGTTCACCCCTAAAAAGATGCTTCTAAATGAAGGTCACCGACAAAATTTTTAAAACAAAAACTTACAACATGAAACTTTTTTATTTTATGAAGTGTATTTTTCTGATAATTTACATATTTTTTTATATTTTTGGGCGTGGTCAGTCAATTGTTATAAACAAAAAAGTTGTAAAAAAAATTACTCGCCTAATGGCTTTGAAAACAGTTTTTTATTGTAAAATAAACACATTTTGTTCTTTGGCAAATATTCTAAAAATGCTTTGTTTCCGAGATATTTACAATTTAATGTGAAAAAAGTGACGAAATCGACAAACTTTCGGAATTTTTTTCTCAAAAACTACTTAACAGATTTTAATTCTAAAAAAGCATAATAAATCGGCAGAGTTTCTACTTTAAGATATATTTGTTTGGTATGGGTCAATCATTTTATTGAAGATCTAAAGTGAGTAAAAAAAAAGTCTTGTAAAGAAAATTATGATAACACTTCAAATTTAAATTTTCTTTTTACAATATCTCGGATTAGATTATACATATTTACAATAAACATTATGATTTTTTTAATCGATATATGTTAACAGTACAAATGTTCAAAAGATAATTTTGTTTGGTTTTGTAGCCGGAGTAAGGTTTTTGCAAGTAATTAGTAAAATTTAAATATTCGATTTTTGGTTTTATAAATGGCTAAAATTGACTTGAAAGTTATAGCAAAACTAAACTAAATAAACTTTTTAAATCGTAAAATTAACCAAATAATAATAATTGACCTAGCGGTCTCGAAAAATAAAAAAGTTATTGGATAATTTATTGTATAAGATAATTATTTTATTTTTATGTTACAAAAATATTAAGAGCAAAGTATATTAATTTCTTTTTTATTTAATTTTGAAATAATAAGTTTTTCGTTATTTTCGACAAGTTCTTGAGTTGAAATAAGTGTTTCATCATCAATTTCAGATGACATTCTAACATTCATCTGAGCACGCACAGACTGCACAGCATTCCAGGTTCGATGACAAACAGTTACAATTTTTCGTAGAACATTTTGCACTACATGATCAAAAATATTTTTGAAGCATATCTAACGCAGTTTCTCCTTCGAAATAATTAAAATCCAAACAACCATTTTCGATTTTCCATCCATGTGTCAATGGATCTAGAGTTACAATTTCACTATTTGTAGACTGTTTTTTTACTCGCTTTAGACCTTCAATAAAATAATTGATCTATACCAAAAAAATATATCTTAAAGTAGAAGATCTGCCGATTATTATGCTTTTTTTAGAATCAAAATCTGTTCAGTAGTTTTTGAGAAAACAATTCCGAAAGTTTGTCGAATTCGTCACTTTTTTCACATTAAATTATAAATATCTCGGAAACGAAGCATTTTTAGAATTTTTGTCAAAGAACAAAAAGTGTTTATTTTGGTCCACTTACAATAAAAAACTTCCATTCGGCGAGTAATATTTTTTTACAACTTTATTGTTTATAACAATTGGCTGACCACGTCGAAAAATATAAAAAAATATATGTAAATTATCAGAAAAATACACTTTATAAAATAAAACAAGTTTCATGCTGTAGGTTTTTGTTTTAAAAATTTAGTCGGTTCATGCCTTTTTTTTAGGGGTGAACCGCTCGTCTATTTGTCCCTGAGGGGTGTTAAAGTTTTCGAAAAAAATATATATTAACCATATATTTAAATATCTTCTGATAAAGTAGGAGGAATAGCAAAGAAATCTTGAAATAATATGGATCCTAAATTTTTCTTTGTGATTTGTTAAAAAGTTATAAAACACCCCATTTATAAGATGAATGCCTTTAGTCAAATTATAATTAATTTAACAATATTACAAAAAATGTAAAAATGGCGCCACGTGCTTCAATACACTTTTTGATATTAAAATTAAATAAAGATTTTTAGAAACGTTTTTTTTAACTAACATGCCATCTCGAAAACGAAAGTTTGATCTTTATACAGGGTAATTCACAACACATCCGAAAAACTTTAAGGATATATGCAACGTTAAAGATAGAATTGATATCACCGGAGAAAAGCTGTAATAAAATTATACAGATTTAGACAAAATGTTTGAAGTTGTATAATAATAATAATAATAATAATAATAATAATAATAATAATAATATCTCTACCCTTCATTCTAATCGTAAGGATTAGCCCACAAGATGAAGACTTGTGTGGGAGAGAGCGCGGCATATTATTATTCAGTAGGCCGTATGTGCGCTTAGAAACGGCTTACGTTGGTAAGCTCTAACCACTATTCAGTGCAGGAAAGAGGGAAATCTAGAAAACCTCATTATTTAGGCCCATTGACCCAAGCCAACGTTCTTCCATCCTACCATACCCGCAGAGAGGGTGCCTAGTTCCTCTCTATGAATATAGCTCATTCACGGCCTTACGGTGCGCGCGCCTCCAGATATTCCAGGGCGTCAGCCGATAAGTTGACTTGTTTATTCAGAATTACTGTGGTTTTCATATTGTCCTTATTACTGTGGTTTATTATTTACATTAGTTTTACAAGTGTTCAAAATGGCCATGTGAATAGTAATGTAGAATTAATGGTGTAATTTATGGCGAGAAAATGCATTTTGCATTTTAGCAACTCCTTGTTGCTTGCATTTACCGTGGTGGTTCAACGTGGTGGTGAAATTTATTTTCTTGAAGAAATGGAAGTCGTATGCGTCCACATAGCATTATAACAGCCGAGAAACATATTTGAATTACCGTCTGTTGAAGAATATTTCTGTATAAATACAAGGCAAATCATTCGATAAGTGCCTGGAGTCTCCCAATCAACACTATGGTAAACGTTATACGAGGCTCAAGTGTATCCTATCATATCCATTATCGATAAGATTTTATAAATTACAACACAATTCCCAAAGATCCTCAATTTACAATATACAGGGTGATCCATTAACGGTTCGGAGCGGCTGTATATAAGAAACTAAACGTGCTACGATTATGGGGTAAAAAATCTATTAACAAATACGGCCAAAAGAAATTGATTTAAAATATTTTCAAGTTTGTAACTTCGCTTATTGTATAACCTAAGTTGAAAATACACTTTTTAAATACACTGTTAAACCCTTCACAAGTTTTGTTTGCACTTTTTTTTGTTATTATCATTGAGGGTTGCTTTCGGTGTGCAGCAAAATAAAGCGCTCTCTCAACGGCAAAAATAAAAGTATTTTTATTGAAAACAAAGTTTGCGAAAAAGACGTGTTGTTGGAGCGAGCGTTCGCTGGAGAGTCCTCTTGGTGTGGAGTCGTTCGCAGAAGTACCTGGTCCTTGGCGCCAATCTGCCGTGGATCTTTTTTGGAACCCTGTTGCGTCCCGGGCGACATCAGACTGGCGCTATTGACATCGTACTTAAAGATAGGTCACTTGCAGAAATGTGTACCCACATCATAGCAACGCCAGTATGAAGGACGCCATCTTGAAATTTTTAAATTGTCATAACTTCTAAATGCCTTAATCGATTTCAATAAACGACGACTCATTTTAAAGAACTATTAATAAAATTTATATTTATGATATGGAAATAAAAATATTATTTTCCTGCGCAACGGTAGACGAAGCTAATTAGAAAAGTTTTGTAATTGTCTCCGATTACTAAAAAAATTAAATGCAACGATATAGGTTTTTTTCACGGCTTGATAGACCATTTATTAAGGAAAACAAATACACAAACCGGATGTCGATATCTTCTTTCGTTTTCAAATTATTACTAAAATAATGAAGTTGTGCCAGAACATCCTCCTTTATTTAATTCTTTAAATAACATTGACATAGTCCAAGCCTAAGTTAAATTGTAATATTATAGCAGTTGCGTCCCCTAGCAGTGAAGTTACAAACTTCCAAAACTTACAAAATATTTTAAATCGATTTTTTTGGCCGTATTTGTTTGATTTTTTACCCCATAATCGTAGCACGTTTAGTTTCTTATATACAGCCACTCCGTACCGTTAATGGATCACCCTGTAAATGTCTGGAAATTTCAACAGGAACACCCCCAACATCCATTTCTTTAAATGTTTGGGCAGGGATTGTTTACAATCTATTAATTAGACAATTCATAAAAAAAACATAAAACATAAAACACACCACAGAAATGAGACAACCCCCAAATCCAAAACCAAAGGCTTGTGCCCATTATCCATCGACATTGCCAGTGCCGACACCGGGGATTGAACCCGGATCAGAGTAGGAAGCCTAGCCGAGAAATGCTTTCCACCGCACTCTCGACCGACGTATTGTTAAATTGAATGGATGATTTTCCGCATTTACTTTCTTCAAAATTATTTGCCTGGACTTCTTAAAAATGTGCCCTTAGCTGTTCGTTAAGAATGTGGATCATGCATAATGGCGCGCTTCCTCAATTTCGACATTAATTAAGTTCAAGAAGTGCGTGGATTGGCCAAAGAAGACCGGTAGCATGGCCACTGCGGTCTCGTGACTTAAACCCACTTGACGTTTATTATAGGGACATTTAAAAAATGAAATCCTATCTTACTGAGGTGGACATTACTTCACTACAATATCAAGACCAGCGACAGAGGATCAAACGTGCCCGAATAATTTGTGAGTTCTTGGGCAAAATTTTGATCAATTGTCGTAATTCTTCACGTAATTATTAATTTTTTCTTGATTAAATACTATTTAATATTTATATGATATAAATATTCCAATAATGTGTAGATAGATATTTTTAAGTAAATTTTGAAGTGTCTTTTCTGATTTCTTACCATATTTTTTAGATAAGTTGTGAGTAACCCTGTAAAAGAAAATATTTTTAAATGAATGAAAAACGCTTCATTTTTGAGACGCGGTTGTGTTATACCCTGTATATTCCGAGAATTTTTAAAAAGACCTTTTGGAACCGTTGATTTTAAACTCAATAAATCTCAATATATTTCAAAAGTTTACTATACTATCATTGAACATTCAGGTTATTATAATGTATATATGTTTTTAGAGGTTTTGAGAAATTTTGTGACATTGATGAAAAAGGGAATTTGTACCTAGATACAAAGAAAGTTTTATCTTGGATGGAGAGCGTCATTACCAGAGCTTTTGAAGAGTTCGAGAAGATCGACTCTTGGTATATTCTTGGGAAACGTGAAAAACTGCATGTGAGACTATGAGAGAATAAATTGAAATAATATTTGACATTGCGTTTGCGTATAAATAATGTAACGAGTTTTAGGTGAGATACCATAAGACTGATGGTCCAGCATTTACCCTGGTAATAAAAGTAAACGATGGAAAAGAAATGAATGTAGATTTAGTTCCTTGTTTTTTATTTGAAGGAGACAAATGGCCAGCTGGTTTTAAGAAGTATAAAAAAGAAAACGGAAAAATTCTGGTTTGTATACTTCCTCGATATTGTATTGATTACAATTTTGGATATAGGCAATATAATTGTTTATCTGCTCCCACTGTAGTAAACATACTATTAATACATTGTTATTAAGGAGGTAAGTGGATTTTACCCCAGAAATGGAAGTTGCTATGGACAACGGGAGGTAAGTGAGGTAACTTACCTCCCTAGGGAAAAATGCGATTTCGAGTTATAAATGCATCTTTTATGAACAAGTAAATAGAAATATTTGATGAACATTACATTTTATTAATTATTATGAATGAATATTTATAGTAATTGTACAGTTATTACATTTAGTAACATTTATAAAATCTGGATAATTATTCACCTCGCGTTTACTAATTGTCACATTTTTCTCAAAGTGATTTGACCTCTCCATTTCAGTCACCGGAGGCACAATATTACAACTGTTAGCAACATAACTTTCTGCAATTGTGGCAGATTTCCACCCACAATTCTCTTGATTGCTAATACATCAACTCCTGTATTAGCCAGTAACGTTGCCGATGTTCTTCGAAATGAATGGCATGTATATGTTTCAGGATGTTCTAGTTTCAAAAACTGTGCAATGTTATTAGGAATCATAGAAAGGGTATTCTTGCCGACTGGTTAGTTGTAACATCTACCTGCTTGATAGCGCATAAAAAAGCGTACAATTTCAGTTTTAATATCCATTCTAATCTTGATATATTTCTTGAGAATTTCTAGGTGAGAAACAGAACCCAGACGCGAAGTAATTGTAAACGTACGTGACATACCATTTTTAGAATCTGGAATTGTAACTACAATAATGACATCGAAGTTTTTAAAATTGACGTCCAAAGTAAGTTTGCATAAGTCATCAGAACGGCAGGCTTCTGCAATGCCTAAAACCGTCACAACCTTCATTAGCAAATATGTGTTATCGGGTGTCTTGGGGTATTTTCTCCTCTATGAAAATAGTTAACTTAATCATTGAGTATTCACTCCATAAACTCGCCGGTGACCTTAAAGTTCTTGACTTCTCCATGAAATATGCTTGCAGTGGCATTTCAGAAACACTAGTATTTTTGTTCTGGCACCATTCCTTGAAATTTCTATATGCTCGGTCGTAGCGCACTTTCGACTTATCGGCCAATAAAAATTCGCAGGCAGCATTTGCTGCACTTTCTATTTGAAAATCACTCATTTAAAAATAATAATTCAAAACCAACAAAATTGCAACTTTTATGTAGCTTTGTTTGTAAACACTTTAGAAACGACAAAATCCAAACAACAAAGGCGATTTTGCAAGATTTCGAATAATGTCAAAATGAATTATTGATTAAGAAATGTCAAAAAATAAGATCTAATCTTTATTTCATGAACCATAAAGAACTGTGGGAGCAGATAAAATGTTACACACCACGCAGCAGTAAGTATAATTTACCAGTGTCGGACTCTATTGCCAGCACTCGCTCCGCTCGGGCGCAAAATCGTCCTCGACTGGTAAATAATAATACTTACCTCCTTTATGGTGTAAATAACTATTTCATGTATAATGTCAAAATGACGTGTGTATTTTTAACATAGATCTTATAAACTACTTTAACATATTTTATAATGAAGTTAAATGTTTTAGTATGATTTTTTTGTTGTGCCAAAGCATCCAAAAAATGTCACAGTTAATATCAGCAAGTATTGGCGACTATCTTTCCAGATACAGGAAAGGCATTTTATACATAACAAAGGACGCTTAAAACCAACACTGAAGTTATTGAAGGTACGTTTTCTACTTTAATAAATCTTTCAAAACAATACAAATATTTTAAAGAAAAGACTGTGACCCTTTTGACATGATAATAATAAAAGTTTCAAACGTTTATAATGTTGGTCAAGTTAATAAAAAAATTGTATAATTTCAGAAATTGAGAGATGCACAGCAACACAAGAAACTGTATAGTTATTTTTTAAAGACAGTGGCTTTATGGGAAGTTTTAAAAAACCCGGAACCATTTTGGATTAAGAATTCGTTGAGTTTTGTCTTTATGCACGTAAGTATTAATGGAATGTTTGCTAAATCTACACGATAAATACAATTTATACTCGTAAATAAACTATTTTTATGGCAATGAAAAATTAATTATTTTTTAGCTCTTGAAAGAATGTCAAAAATATTTGGAAAATGAGAAAATACTGTATTTCTGGACAGTCGCAGAGTTTAATCTGTTAGAAACAGTTAAGGTAGATTGGAGTAACATTAGTAACAGATTACGTTTTATTATCAATAAAATTGAGAGAAACCTACCAGACAATCCAGATGTAATACTAGAATTTATTTGTAAGTACAAATATACTCACGTCTATTTTATTTCACGTCTATTTTATTTCATTTTTTTTTTTAATTTGTTTTGCCAGTTGTGGAAACATTTATAAATATTAATGAAATAAATCCTTGCGCCAAAAGGATCAGCCAGGATCGTTTTTAATTATTTTCGTTTGTTTTTGCCAATTTCCACAGCTAGAGATATCATATGACATTTATTCTATGATTACTTCATCTTTTGTCAAATATTTGCTTTAAAATTAAAATTGTAATGAGTAGTATAGAAACACAATTTTTACACTGAATATAACGTTTCTACTTAGATGTGTTATTGTTTATCTGGACATAAATGAGTTATAATATTAACATAATAGAGGTTTACGAAAATTGCCTCGTAATGATCTCGACATAGCATTCTCTCTCTCTAAAGCCGTAAAAATAACAAGGACACAGATAATAATTTGAGCAACCGGGATCAATTTTTGTAAACTCCTAATATTAATTTTATATTTGCAGTAACACCCGACGAGCTAGCTGAATTATATCCCAAAGCTACATTCCCGACTGTCGAAGAAGAAGCAGGATCATCATGCATATTACTATAAATCTATTACTAAATTTGTGTTACTTTTTTTTACATGCATTATGTTATTGGACTTGTGTATTGTAGTGTATTCCAATTTTAATTCAATCTGTAGTTTTTTTTAAGAAATAATCGTAATGTAACGTTGTGTATAAAACTTGTTATATAAAAGATATAAACGTGTTTTTTAAATTTGTACATATGTAAAAGTTTAATAAAGTTGGTGTTATAAATGTTCGATGACCTCATATACCTACACTATATTTGTTAAAAAGTGGAAATGTACAATTAAAAACTGAGATATTCCAAATATTTGGCATAACAATCACTTGTCGAATCAACTATCTTATCTATTTCAGATAGGTGCCTAATTTTTCTCTAAATTTAGTAAACAACAGCCCTGGGTAGTTTACAGAAATCGGTAGATCGGTGTACAAGTGACTAGCACAGCTTCTAATCATGGAGGACAGGAGAAGATATAGGGGAATGGATGAACATTTAGAGAATATTAATAGGGAATACATTTCATTTCCCAAATCAGTAGTAAGAAGAAACAACAGAATTTTGAGCGAGGTGAGTTTGAGTTTTGATGACTAGACCACAACCTTTTAACTTTTGCAAACAATTATTGAAAAGTACCTAAGTAATATTTGATGTTTTATTAACCTACCTATGTAAAGGTAAATGGTCAATGTCTTTGAATTTTTAGGTTCTAAATCCTTTGATATGCAGAATGCGGCAAACAGACCAACTTTTTGACCAACTTTATAAAAAAAATTTTTATGGGGGCAGTTACTACGATGGACTGAAAGTTGGATCTCCAGATGAGTACGACATAGACTTGTTGTTAAAGTTTCCACCAACATGTGGAATCGAAATACGTATCGGTGAAATACCCGGATTTGTGAATATGTATATGCACAATAACACGTAAGTTTACTTTCTAATCTAGAATATCTTATAATACAAACAATTTATGTTTGGTCTGATATTAAAAAACGAAATGTCAGCTCGAAAAATACTATAAACTGACAGTATTATTATTTTTCAACACCTACCTTAATGACAAGTACCGTCAAATGGGGAAAAAGAGGATTAAAAAAACACTTTTTTTAAGAAAAAAATTAAAAAAAAAAAAAAATTAGCATTAGACACTAATTTGTCTAATTTGATTGTTAATTGAAGGAATAAATAACCCCTCAGGTATTTTAAATTTTTTTAGTTGAAGTGTGATCCACTTTATCCCGTAGGGAAGGGTAAAGTGAATCATTGGTTTATTTTTGAAGAACATTCACTAAAAACACTTTAAAGAGAATGAATTTCAGGCACTTACCCTCTATTGCTTACGTAGAATGTAATCCAGTGGCTGGCTATACAGGGTGACACTGAAGTTGAGAGAAACAAAAAGATACACCAAAACCTCCAGGAAGGGTTTTAATAACAATAAAAACAAAACGAACAAACAAACAAACTAATGACACAACGGGCTCGAACAACATAATTAATTAATTTATTTACATGCGACAACGTACCGAGATTCAGGGAATGCGCGATCCATAGCAAAATTTGGGACTATTCATTATTAAATTAACCTGAGACTCTAAAACTAAGTAGACTGCTCAATGTGAAATCCAAGGAAGAACTGACTTTTTCTCGATCTCTCCTGAATTCGACACTTCGCTTCGACACGCCCATTTCTTGGGTCCAGACGTTTTTGTTCTTATCTTACTGGCGGGAACCCTGGATATCGGGACGCTTTGGCATAACTATGTTATGTTAATAATTACCTAATTGACTGGACTTACATTTATATAAATAATTCTGTGACTAACTGAACTTACAAGTAACCCTAGCCTTCCTCTAGTGACTCCGTGTAGCGATACGGGACGGATTAGTCGATCTCATTTAATATATCCTTATAGCTTGGAAAATCCGCCAAAAAAACCAGCTATTTGTTCTATTACTTTATTTTCCAATTACCGTTGGCCATATATTTATTAATTAGTTAATTGGGTGAGAGCAATTAACCGCGAGTCGAGCCGAAACCGTCCGCTGCCCCACTCTGTCGAGGGCCGCGCGCATAATCCCACTACGACTCCTGCCTAGTCAAGGGGGGATTGAAGCAATAAAACAACCGTTCTGTCAACGCTTACTATTTTTGAACACCAACTTGGGCTCGGAACGGGTTGTCGGAGCTTTGGCTAGTGCTGTGACCTTAACAAGAACGCCGATACAGTTTAGAGCGGGTCGTGGAGTTCGTAGGTGTTGGGGTCTATCTCATCCGAGATAGGTTCGAAGTAAAGAAAGTAATGCCCGAGCAATATCAAAATTTAGAAAAATTGAGGAAAGTGGGAGATAATTAAAAAGATTTAAAATTAANCTGCTTACATTTTCTGATACTGACAGGTTATAGTAATAGCTACTAAGCCCATTTTTTTATCAGATGTTTAGTAAGGATGACTCTTCCGAATCATGCTCCAAAAACTGTCCTGCGTTATACAGGGTGACCAAAATATCACGTCAAAATTGCCAATTGAAAAATTGAAAAATCTCGAATTTTTTAAATGCAACGCCCTGTATATTTTCATACCATGAGATGCAGAATTAAATTATCTACAACTTTGCTATACCTGCTCCTATACCAAAATTCATTAGTTTTTCATGAAATCTCATTTCTATGACAAAATGCGAAGTTTACAAATAGTTTATATATAAAATAACGTAGTAGGCTCCTGTCAAATGATAATCTGGAAAATTTTCGATTCACATAAGGTTTAATAGAAAAGCGACAGTAAAAATTGTGAAATGAATTACTCTAAAGAAGAATTAGTAAATAATAATTAGTAAAACTCATGGTAACTGTTTATTGGCAAGTCGTATTTACCAAACTAATAATCCAGATTTACAAAGATATCCTCGTACAAAGTGTTTTGTAAAATTGAAGGAAAGGTTTGAAAGAACAACAAATACAAATTATGAGAAGACAACAAGAACACACGCATGCAGTCTCCAAAACAGTAAATTAACATCGTGCATTTCTAACAAAAGTAATAAAGACCTAGTTAAATTAGTAATTAACAGGTAACCGCTCAAAATGTCTGCCATTTTTCTATAGACATTGAGCAATTCTACGNACCCCCGAAGTTTGGCTGGGCCACCCACCGCTTCCGGGAGAAGTCTGTCGGCCGCCCCGCATTTGAACTCGTACCTCATCCAGACTTTGCCTCCTGTTTACCAACAACATCATTTTCCTGATTACCGTTTGCTTATTTGTGCCTGATGTAAACCGCTTTGCTTGGTTTTTTCTCCTGGCTGGTCGCATTTCCGCTTAATTTTCGTCGCTTTGCTAGAAACTACCGCCGATATTTATTTGTAGAATTAGAGTCACCCGTAATTATTTTTCTGTTTCAGAACCATTGGGAACAATTTATTTATTGCTCTAATTTATTAATCTTATTTTTTCCCTTTCTAGCACCGACCGAAATTTAAAACCGAATATTATTCTGGCGTACCTTTTCGTAAAGTCTTGGATTGTTTATTAAATAAACCAAAGGCCAAAGACTCCGTTTTCTGCCGTACCGATTTTGAGTCCTGATATTTTGACTATGTGCTAATTTGTATTTATTTTCAGCACCGAAAAACCGCATAGGCATTTTAAATCCGTCGTACAAATAATAATTGCTCTAACCCATTTTATTTCATTTTATTTCATTCTTACACCGCTTGTAAATTTATTGTATATTCCTGGTTTTAGTTAGTAATAATAATTGTAATTAGAATTACTTTTGTTTGTTTGTTTCAAATTCAATAGGCCTGATTAATAAATCTAGTAAATATAATTCCCGTTTGTATTCATTCTTAACGCCGACAAAGTTGATAAAATTCCGATCAGTAAAAAAGGGGTCCGCTTATCTTNTTTCATAGAAATGAGATTTCATGAAACACTAATGAATTTTGGTATAGGAGCAGGTATAGCAAAGTTGTAGAGAATTTAATTCTGCATCTCATGGTATGAAAATATACAGGGCGTCGCATTTAAAAAAATCATTTTTCAATATTTCAATTGGCAATTTTGACATGATATTTTGGTCACCCTGTATAACGCAGGCCAGTTTTTGGAGTATGATTCGGAAGAGTCATCCTTACCAAACATCTGATTAAAAAATGGGCTTAGTAGCTATTAGTATAACCTGCCAGTATCAGAAAATGTAAGCAACCAATATCGACTAGAAAAATCTTTCGCGCGAGATATTTGAAAAACTGTGAATATTTGAATAGAACTATTCTACACAAAGTACCCTTTATTTTTTATGTAGAATCCGAAAAAAATATAAGAAATGTGTGTTTCCATTTAAAAAACCAAAGTTGGTGTCTGTCCAGGAAAAGTGGAACACCCTGTATAGTTGAATATATTTTTGTTAGGTGTATGTTTTCAAGTGGAGCTTATTTACAATTAATGATTAGGATTACCTTACGGGTGTAGTACGTAAACATGTAGTCAGACTGTCAAGAGGCAACAATGGGCAGATGAGATGTGATCAGGGTTCCTGGCAATCACTCGTGATATGTAACAAACAAGTACTGCTGTATGTTCTCAATACGTAACTAATTATGGTTTACACTCACCGGGGGCGCCCCGCCCCGTCCCTCGCTGTCCTATCTGGAGGTCCCTCGAATAAGCATCCCCGATGTAGGTTGTGCATGCATCTGGAACACCTGTAATCAAAACTACACACACATACGCTCACTTCTTTCATCCTCGTATCTCTCGGCTCAGCCCCTGGATACGGCGCCCCTTGGCTAATGCCCTCGGCCTCACCATTCATTCTCGTATCACTCGCCT